>NW_019942514.1:167480-395477 GCF_002910315.2 Salvelinus sp. IW2-2015
GGGCTTATTCACAAGATCTGTATCTTTCATCTGGTGTCTTGGACTTGTGATTTAATGATATTTAGATGCTACTATCTACTTGTTGAAGCTATGCTAGCTATGCTATCAGTGTGGGGGGGTGGGGGGTGCTCCCGGACCCGGGGTAGAGGCTCGTTAGAGGTTAACTTCTTGCAACTATAGGGGGTGCTGTCCGCATTAGCATATTTTGTGTCTCCAAATTAAACTGCCTCGTGCTAAATTCTTGATCGTACAATATGCATATTATTGTTATTATTGGATAGAAAACACCTTCTAGTTTCTATAGAAGTTGGAATTTTGTCTCTGAGTGGTACAGAACAATTTTACAGCACTTTTCATGACAGGGTTCAGATTTCAGAAATTTTTACCTCTGATCTGGGGTCTGTTTATAAGGCCACAGTGAATGCTATGAAGAAACCGACACTGCCTACGTCTTCCTCTGGGTGTCTGTACGTCATCACGTTGTCAATGAAATCGATGGGACGTTCACAGCCATTATAAATGACAAAAATGTAAGAGACCCCCCTTTCTCAACGTGCGCCTCAAGCGTGAAGGCCATCGGACCTGCCTCGTTCCAAATCGTTTTCTAACCAGCAATATTTTTCTCGCGTCATGTTTTCAGTCGTTATAGTTGTTTAAAACATCATAATGTAGTGAATTTGAACGTTTATAGCAATTTTATATCCGTTTAGTGCGATTCTGAGGAATTTTGTCGTGCACTCTGAAAGTTTGGACACGTTTTAGGTGTCGGTCGTTGGTGGTGGACATTTCGAAGGACAGAGGACATCTATCGACCAAAAGACGTTTATACATAGAAAGGATACATTGCCCAAGAATCTGATGGAAGAACAGCTCAAAGTAAGCATATTTAATATGATAAATCGTGTTTCTGTCGAAATATTTTAAACGCATATTTCGCCATTTTGTTTGGTATAGCTTCACTTGGCCAACCCTGTATTGAGAAAGTAAGGATAATTTTAAAAATGTAAATCAGCGGTTGCATTAAGAACTAATTTGTCTTTCGATTCTGTCAACCCTGTGTATTTTTAGTCAAGTATATGATTAGCTTTCAATTAAACTAGATCACTCTGATAATGACGTCAGACATATTGAGGCTTGATTCCTAGTATTTTTATTGTGTAACCACGGTTTTTGTATGGCTAAATATGCACCTTTTCGAACAAACTGTATATGTATATTGTAAAATGATGTTACAGGAGTGTCATCGGAAGAATTCTGAGAAGGTTAGTGAAAAAATTAATATATTTTGGCGGTGATTACGTTATAGCGCTCTTTGGCTGAATCGATGCTCCGGTAACGTTTGCACATGTGGTATGCTAACTTATCGATTTATTGTGTTTTCGCTGAAAAACGCTTAGAAAATCTGAAATATGGTCTGAAATCACAAGAACTGGTTGTTTCCATTGCTATGCTTTGTCTATTTTATGAAATGTTTTATGATGAGTAAATTGGTCATACACGTTGCTCTATCTAGTAATTCTAGTCGATTTGTTGATGGTGGTGCAATTGTAAACTGTGATTTCTACCTGAAATATGCACTTTTTCTAACAAAAACTATCCTATACCATGAATATGTTATCAGACTGTCATCTGAAGAGGTTTTTCTTGGTTAGTGGATATCAATATCTTAGTTGAGCCGAATGTGTGATAGCACCTGAAGGAGTAAGAAAACTGATGGAGTTAGAAAGTGGTGTATTTTGCTAACGTGTTTAGCTTATAGATTTACATATTTTGTCTTCCTGTAAACATTTTAAAAATCTGAAATGGTGGCTTTATTCACAAGATCTGTATCTTTCATCTGGTGTCTTGGACTTGTGATTTAATGATATTTAGATGCTACTATCTACTTGTGAAGCTATGCTAGCTATGCTAATAGTGTGTGGGGGGTGGGGGGTGCTCCCGGACCGGGGTAGAGGCTCGTGAAAGGTTAAACAACTATACGAGTAAAAACATGACCGGAGAAATATTGCTGGCTAAACAACCATTTGGAAGGAGGCAAGTCCGATGTCCATCTTGCGTAAGACGCACGAAGGGAAAGAAAAGACGGTACTTCCACGTTTTGTTGTTTATAGTGGCTCTGATTGCGCAATCGACTCCATTCAAAGCGTCATGACGTACTGACACCCAGAGGAAGACGTAGGCAGTGTCGGTTTCTCCATAGCATTTACAGGCAGCTTAAAACCGACCCCAGATCAGGGGTCAAATTTCTGAAATCTGACTCCCTGTCAGGAAAAGTGCTGTAGAAGTAGTTCTGTACCACTCAGAGACAAAATTCCAACGGCTATAGAAACTAGAGACTGTTTTCTATCCAATAATAACAATAATATGCATATTGTACGATCAAGAATTGAGCACGAGGCAGTTTAATTTGGAGACCAAAAAATGCTAATGCGAAACAGCACCCCCTATAGTTCCAAGAAGTTACTTTCACTGCTATGCGGATGACACACAGCTGTATGGCTGCAAACGTTCTACTTTAAACTCGGACAAAACAGAGATGCTTGTTCTAGGTCCCAAGAAACAAAAATCTTCTGTTGAATCTGACAATCTTGATGGTTGAACAGTCATCTCAAATAAAACTGAAGGACCTCGGCGTTACTCTGTACCCTGATCTCTCTTTTGACGAACATATCAAGACTGTTTCAAGGACAGCTTTTTTCCATCTACGTAACATTGCAAAAAATCTGAAACTTTCTGTCCAAAAATGATGCAAAAAATGTATCCATGCTTTTGTTACTTCTAGGTTAGACAACTGCAATGCTCTACTTTCCGGCTACCAGATAAAGCACTAAATACATTTTCGTTAGTGCTAAATATGACTGCTAGAATCCTGACTAGAACAAAAAATCGGATCATATACTCCAGTGCTAGCCTCCCTACACTGGCTTCTTGTTAAGGCAAGGGCTGTTTCAAGGTTTTACTGCTAACCTACAAAGCATTACATGAGCTTGCTCCTACCCATCTTTACGATTTGGTCCTGCCGTACATACCTACACGTACGCTATGGTCACAAGACGCAGGCTCCTAATTGTCCCTAGAATTTCTAAGCAAACAGCTGGTGGCAGGGCCATTTATGGAATGGTTGCCTACCCATGTGAGAGACGCAGACTCGGTCTCAACCTTTAAGTCTTTACTCAAGACTCATCTCTTCAGTAGGTCATATGATTGAGTGTAGTCTGGCCCAGGAGTGTGAAGGTGAACGGAAAGGCACTGGAACAACGAACCGCCTTGCTGTCTCTGCCTGGCCGGTCCCCTCTCTCCACTGGGATTCTCTGCCTCTAACCCTATTACAGGGGCTGAGTCACTGGTTACTGGTGCTCTTCCATGCCGTCCCTAGGAGGGGTGCGTCACTTGAGTGGGTTGAGCCGCTGACGTGGTCTTCCTGTCGGGTTGCACCCCCTTGGGTTGTGCCGTGGCGGAGATCTTTGTGGGCTATACTCGGCCTGTCTCAGAGATGGTAAGTTGGTGGTTGAAGATATCCCTCTAGATGTGTGGGGCTGTGCTTTGACAAAGTGGGTGGGGTTATATCCTGCCTGTTTGGCCTGTCCGGGGGTATCATCTGATGGGCCACAGTGTCTCCTGACCCTCCTGTCTCATCCTCCAGTAGTTTGTGTCGGGGGGCTAGGGTCAGTCTGTTATATCTGAGTATTTCTCTTGTCTTATCCGGTGTCCTGTGTGAATTTAAGTATGCTCTCTCTAATCTCTCTTTTCTTTCCTCTTCTCGGAGGACCTGAGCCCTAGGACCATGTCTCAGGACTATCTGGCCTTATTGATGCTCCTGTTTCAACTGTTCTGCCTGCGGCTATGGAACCCTGACCTTTCACTGGAGCTGCTACCTGTCCCAGACCTGCTGTTTTCAACTCTCTAGAGACAGCAGGAGCGGTCGAGATCTCTCAATGATCGGCTATGAAAAGCCAACTGACACTTACTCCTGAGTGCTGACTTGTTGCACCCTCGACAACTACTGTGATTATTATTATTGGACCATGCTGGTCATTTATGAACATCTTGGCACCTGTCTGTTATAATCTCCACCTGGCACAGCCAGAAGAGGACTGGCCACCCTCATCAGCCTGGTTCCTCTCTAGGTTTCTTCCTAGGTTTTGGCCTTTCTAGGGAGGTTTTCTACACCTGCATTGCTTGCTGTTTGGGTTTTAGGCTGGGTTTCTGTACAGCACTTTGATATAATCAGCTGATGTAAGAAGGGCTATATAAATACATTTGAGGGGGGCACAGGTTAGTCGAGGTAATTGAGGTACAGATTATGTGCATGTAGGTAGAGCTAAGTGACTGTATATATGATGATGATGATAAACAAAGAGTGGGGGTAGAAGCTGTTAATAAGCCTTTTGGACCTAGACTTGATGTAGCAGAAAACAGTCTATGACTAGGGTGGCTGCAGTCTTTGACAATTTCAGGGCCTTCCTCTGACTGCCTGTGAATATATAATAAACCACTTGTGAATAGCAAATTTAGTCACCCATCAGACTATTCTTCATTTAATCTTGTCTTTACATATTTATTTATTTGACCTTTTATTTCACTAGGCAAGTCAGTTAAGAACAAATTCTTATTTTCAATGACAGCTAGGAACAGTGGGTTAACTGCCTGTTCAGGGCAGAACAACAGATTTGTACCTTGTCAGCTCGGGGATTTGAACTGCAACCTTAACATGTGTGAAATTTATTTTGATTTAGAATGGACCATTTATCATGCACCTGTCTCGAAACATGTGTGCGCCCCCCCCCCCCCCCCTGCTGCCCCTGTTACCTATACGCTTAAATAGCGACTGGAGGACGCTTTTCCTGCGGTTCATTTTCATGCCAGCCAGGTAGGCTATACTCCTGTTGTAAAGAGAAGCAATGTACTTAATATTAGGAAAGTTGATGAATAAATATAGTAGACCTAGCCTACAGAAAGCTGATGAGATCCTCTTTATGAAAGAGGCCAGCACTGTTTTCTCACGCAACTGCATAGCCTATAGAAATGTTTTAAAACATGAGCTTATGGGCTCTCATTAAGTGTTTGATTACATTTGCATTGATGTTAGAGTGATTAGTGAGACTAGAGTGCTGAGTACCAGGCAGTTAGCAAGTTTGGTAGGCTACTAATGAGCATCAGAGCTTGGAGAAGCCTAATTACAGTGACTAAACGGTCACCGTAACAGACCTAAATGCTACAGCATACAATGATATTCTAGACGATTTGCTGTTTCCAACTTTGGGGCAACAGTTTGGGAAAGGCTTTTTCCTGTTTCAGCATGACAATTTTTGTTCACAAAGTGAAGTCAATACAGAAATAGTTTGTGGATATCGGTATGGAAGAACTTGACTGGCCTGCACGGAGCCCTGACCTCAACCCCATTGAACACCTTTAGGATGAATTGGAATGCCGACTGCGAGACAGGCCTAATCGGCCAACATCAGTGCCCAACCTCACTAATGCTGTTGCGGCTGAATGGAAGCAAGACCCTGACTATTCCAACGTCTAGTGGAAAGCCTTCCCAGAAGAGTGGAGGCTGTTAAAGCAGCAAAGGGGGACAGGCAACTCCATATTAATCCCATGATTTTGGAATGAGATGTTCGACAAGCAGGTGTCCACATACCTTTGGTAATTTAGTGTATTATTGCATGCCCAGTCATGTTCATATGTATATTCTCAGACATAAATTACTGCAGTTTTAGACCATCCATAGAACATACAAGCCAGTGAAATTAAATATCATGGATTGAAATGTAATTCCTCTGCTGGAGGTGTAAAACAAAAAAAGGGGACATATTTTCATGTGTTATGATATTGTGAAGGTTGGCTGAATTTTGGCAAAGAGTGTTATTTTATGTCTACAGATTCTCCCGGTTTTTATTTGCTTGGAAATGTAAACTGGAGACTGTTATCAGATAACGTTAGCTAGCTGGCTATCAGTATTCTTTAACTTAAAATGAAAACGACTTTCTGACAACTAGAAACGTGTAATTGTCATGCCTGCTCCCACTCCCCCTCATCATGCACACCTGTCGCCATTATTACGTGCATCAGCGTTCATTGGACTCACCTGGACACTTTATTGATTGCCCCTTCTATATCTGTTTGTTCCGTGTCAGCATTGTTTGTTTTCCCCTGTCCAGACGCTGTCCTTGTTTTGTTTCTTGTCCGTTGTTTATTGCATGTTCACTCCCTGTACTTGCTTCTCGTCTCCCAGCGTCTGTCCTTGCAAAATGCTGACACCACAATATGAAGCACTAGGGAGTTTTTGTTGTTGTTGGGGTTGGTGACGTCGGGCCCGGGTGCCGCTGCCGAAGGAACCGTGGGTGCCTCAGCCGACTCATCAGGCTCTCATCCCACATCTTGCCTTAGCTGACTCCCATGTATCGGCCGGCCCGTCAGGCTCGCCCAGGTGGATTTTCTGTATTGTACTTTCAGAAGTGTGTTTGATTTGCACAGCAGTGTATCCTTGAAGGAGAGAGTCCACACAGCACCCAGCAAAACGGGAACATTCCCAGGACATTAGCTAAGTTTCCCATTAAGTTTTAGTTAGTGTTTTATGTAACATTAGAATGACAACATCTGTTTTTGATAACAAAATGTAACTTTTTTTCATTTTTGTTATATACAGTATATTTCTCCTTGGAATGTAATCCTAACATTCACTAAGGTTGTGCACAACATCTGTATAAACACCGCAGAACATTCCCCAAACGTTTTCATTAGGTTTCCAGGTGCAATGTAATAACACAATGTATCAGTTTTTAGAACATGCTGCCACAATGTGAGAGCAATAGAAATGGTTGTGAGAGAACATTACAGGAACGTTCTGCTAATGTTGATGGAGATTGTTATTAAAAACCTATAACAACAAGCAGGGAATATTCCTGTGTGGCTCAGTTGGTAGAGCATGGTGTTTACAATGCTAGGGATGTGGGTTCAATTACACACAGGGGACCAGTACGAAAATATATGAACTCAATTCAAATTCCCACAGTGCTGTTATAAAGTTATCGTGTGATGATATGACAATGGTTGTACAATGTCTGGATTCAAGTTTGGTTTTGAGAAAACATGACTGGACGTTATCCAAAACACCCAAAACAACATGCAGGGAACATTCCCGCAAGACTCTTATAAAGTTATAGTGTGATGTTAGGACAATAGTTCTAACGTTCCTTGAACCTACTTCAGCCATAAAATGTTGGAGCAATATAAGTTGTTATAAGATAACATTCCTGGCGATGTTACTACTAACACCAATAACAACAAACATTCCTGAAAGACTCTTATAAAGTTATTCTGTAAAGTTATGACATGATAAACCATATGTTCTAAAAACATCAACAATAATGGAAGTAGTTCTGAAAATATTGCAAGATTCTGCTAATATATTTAAGCTATCAACTCCCATTAATACATTGGTTTGTTCACACTAACCCTACTTAATATTTTGTTATACTATATATACTTTTTGAACTATAACCATTTAACAGAAATAAAGCAATATAAAATACATTTTATTTTATTCACATCAACTGACATAACTAACTCTTGCAACTGCCGTATCAGAGTTGATTGGAATTAATACAAGACATGAAATACATTTTATTTTATGAACACCAAATGACATAACTGTAACTCTTGCAATTGCCATATCAACAGAGTTGATTGGAATTTGTTTCAGTGCAGGCCATACAAACAAAAACTGTATCACAAAAGAAAAGGCAGCATTGATATTTCATGATCTCGAGGGTCTCTGAATAGTATTGTTTTCACTAAAGTGCCTGTGAGACGAAGCTACTAGACTATTGAGACGCAGCCAGGGGTCGGCAGGAGGCGAAGGGGGAGAAGTCCTTGCAGGAGAACATGAAGACGTTCGGTTTTTGTAGTAAAAGAAACTACAAGTAGCCGGCCGTCATGGCACAGAGCACCGGGTGCTGCCACAGGTACGAGGCATGCTCCGCTCTCAACTCCTGTAAAACATGTTGGAAACTTAGCTACTTACTCTTAAAACACTAAGGTGAGAGTATGAGGTAGTGGTACGGTGTAGGGAAAGACTGTCACTTTTCTGTCCAGGTGTAAGGTTCTGTATTTATTTTCTTAGTCAACCTTGTGTTCTGTTTCGTTGTGTTCTTGAACGTAGCTCTGTTTTTCATTTTTGTTCATGATTTCACCTGTTAGTTACTCACCTGGTCTCATCAGCTCCTTATTTAGTTCAGTTCATTATGTTTGTGCCTTTTTGAGGTATTGTTCATTTTGAACATCTGGAAATATCTACATTTTCGACCCATTGGTCAGCTCCCTCTCTGAAAGTAAAGAAAACGAAGATCACGTCAGCTACTCAACCCACTCAAGTGACGCACCCCGCCTAGGGACGGCATGGAAGAGCGCCAGTGACTCAGCCCCTGTAATAGATTTAGAGGCAGAGAATCCCAGTGGAGAGAGGGGAACCGGCCAGGCAGAGACAGCAAGGGCGGTTCGTTGCTCCAGAGCCTTTCCGTTCACCTTCACACTCCTGGGCCAAACTACACTCAATCATCGCTCCACAAAAGCCACGGCCCTTGCAGACCAAGGGGAACAACTACTTCAAGGTCTCCGAGTGAGTGACATCACCGATTTGAAACGCTATTAGCTACCCCATTTCACACCGTTTACACCCGACTTGAAAAATGTTAAATATACACATTGCGAGATATTTGGCGAAATTGACAGACATGCCTATATTCCCCCCTAGGAAACAATGGGAAGACCGCAGAGTTCCAATATTATTTTTGTTTACATTTTAACTATAAAACAATGTGAGCAGGTCTCATTGCCAACAATTGTGAAGCAGGCATTGTGACATTGAACTATAAACTTTAAGCTGGAATAGAACGTTCGGAAGGCAACTTAATGCCACGGTGCTCAATAGAACTGGAAGGTTCTAACATTCACTAAAGAACGTTGTTAAAAATTTCATTGCATCCACCGTGGAGCCCAGTTTCATAATATTACCATATTTCCCAGCCGCTTGCCGTCGTTTTTAAGTAATAGCGAACATGTATTTGTGCAGTCAAAATTATTATCTGTTGTTGTTTAAGTGCTGATATTGATTGGACGAACCGTACACGGATCCAATATGAGCAGAACATTGCAACAATTTCAGAACTACTTCCATTATCGTTGAAGTATTTTTTTTAGAGCGATTTGGAATATTCATGTCATAACCTTACAGAACAACTTCATAATAGTCTTGCAACAGTGGAGGCTGATGGGAGGAGCTAGAGGAGGACAGGCTCATTGTAATGGTTGGAGGGAACGGAGTCAAACGTGGTTTCTATATGTTTGATAGCATTCCATTAATTTCATTCCATCCATTACAATGAACCCGTCCTCCTCTAGCTCCTCCCACCAGCCTCCATTGTCACAGAGAAGTTTCTTGTTATAGGTGTTAGTAGTAATATCTTCAATAATATTAGCTGAATATTCCAGGGATGTTTTTTTTAATAACTTCTATTGCTCCAACATTTTATTGCTGAAGTATGTTCAAGGAACGTTATTAGAACCATGTCATAATGTCACACTTACTTTCTGAGAGCATTGTAGGAATATTCCCTGTTTGTTGTTATGGGTGTTTTTAATAACATCTCCATGAACATTAGCAGAACGTTCCCGTAATGTTTTCTCAGAACCATTTCTAATACTCTCACATTTTGTATGTTCTAAAAATATTACTGGTACATTTTGTTATTAGGTTACCTAGAAACTTAATGAAAACGATTTGGGGAATGTTCTGTGGTGGTGGTTACAGATGTTGTGCACAACATTTTAGTGAATGTTAGAACCTTCCATGGATATTTCATTTAAAGAGTAACTTCACTGAAAAAAACAGATGTTTTAGGCTTAGTTATAGTGAAACACATCAATTCTGGGATTCTGTTTCACAGTTTGTTGCAAAAGTGATATATTTTGGTCTGAGTAGTAAATCTAGCTCTCTTTGGTTCAATTCTTCCATTGAAACCGTGATGTAGAAGTGCCTCTACGTCATGTCAAGGGAGGGGTTCGGTACGAATTACACTCCCTTCTAGATGTGCTGGGTGGTAGCACCTCAAGGCTTATTATAAAAGCAGGTAACAGCACACCTTATTTTGGCAATGGTCTTGGTAAATTAAGTGTGCCAATATACTGTATTTTGCATGATGTTTCCTTGACTAGATTACTGACGTTATACAAAATTTAAAAAACAGTACGGCACATTTCCACATATGACCAAACTCAATGTTTTTGCTTATAATTTCATTCACATCTATATGCTTTTACGTAGGAAAAAAATACATGTAGGCGATGAAGATTATATGTTTATATTCGTAGCTACAGTACCTGTCAAGTCTGTTTCCTCAAACATTATTAGTGATTGGTGGCACAGTGCACTAAGGCAATTAGCTCATAGTTCAATGGTTATGTGTTCTAACACCACATGGGGCAGATATATACACCATAATACTTAAATCCTTTAATTACAATAATCATCCTCTGCCCACACACTTTTAATTCTGAAAAGTGAAGGCATACCTTGAGAGGGGTCATTTTGGTAGTAGTTGAAGGTTTTCATACAGTACCCAAAACCAATCTGTCAGTTTAATTTGACCATTGGAAAAAAATCTACTATGTAAAAACTGCAATGCGGGTTGGTTTGAATTGAGCCCCTAATCTTAATTTTCAAGGTTATGATTGCACTTTTCTTCCTAACGCAATACCTCAATAAATGTGAGTCCACATTTAAGATGTCTTTTTTTGCACCCTATGGGGGATTCAAACTTACACTACAAGTGGCCATAGATGTTAAAGTACTCGGCGCCTTACAACTTACACACATATTTGTGTTATCAGAGCACGCCAGTGGACTTTCAGTAAGTATGCTTTAGTAAGAACGTGTTGGGATCAAGAACAACTACATTTGTCTACCCCAAAATGTATATTCATGAGCAATTCCCCCAGCCCACAACTTCTCACCTGAATGCATTTTTTTTAAGGGGTTGGACAAAGCCTGACTGAGTTACCCTTGATAACGTTTTCTGAATTATTTTATTTTGTTATCAAAAACATTTCATGTTTTGGGGATGTTATCATCCTAATACTAGATAAAATAGTAACTAGAACTTAATGGGAATCTTAGCTAATGTTCTGGCAATTTTCCAGGTTTACTGGGTAGTCACTTTACCCCTGTCGATATGTACATACACTACATTACCAAAAGTATGTGGACACCTGCTTGTCAAATATCTCATGGCCTCCACCCTTCTGGGAAGGCTTTCCACTAGATGGTGGAACATTGTTGCTGGGACTTGCTTCCATTCAGCCACAAGAGGTTGGGCACTGATGTTGGGCGATTAGGCCTGGCTCACAGTCAGCGTTCCAAATCATCTCAAAGGTGTTCGATGGGGTTGAGGTCAGGGCTCTGTGTAGGCCAGCCAAGTTCTTCCACACCGATCTGGACAAAGCATTTCTGTATGGACCTCGCTTTTTGCACTTGGGCATTGTCATGCTGAAACAGGAAAGGGCCTTCCCTTTAGAAGCACAGAATTGTCTAGAGTGTTATTGTATGCTGTAGCATTAAGACTTCCCTTTACTTGAACCAAGGGGCCTAGCCCAAAAAACAGCCGCAGACCATTATTCCTCCGCCACCAAACTTTACATTGGGCACTATGCAGTTATGGCAGGTAGCGTTCTTCTAGCAACCACCAAACCCCAGATTCGTCTGTCGGACTGCCAGATGGTGAAGCGATATTCATCACTCCAGAGAACGTGTTTCCACTGCTCTGAAGTCCAATGGCGGCGAGGTTTACACCACTCCAGCTAACGCTTGGTGATCTTAGGCTTGTGTGCGGCTGCTTGGCCATGGAAACCCATTGCATGAAGCTTCCAACGAACAGTTCTTGTGCTGACATTGCTTCCAGAAGTAGTTTTGAACTCGGTAGTGAGTGTTGCAACAGAGGACAGACCATTTTTATGCGATACGCGCTTCAGCACTCGGTGGTCCCGTTCTTTGACCTTCTGTTGCTTAACACTTCGTGGCTGAGTCGTTGTTGCTCCTAGATGTTTCCACTTCCCAATAACAGCTCTTTTGACCGGGGCAGCTCTATCAGGGCAGAAATTTGACCAACTGACTTGTTGGAAAGGTGGCATCAACGTGCCACATTGAAAGTCAATGAACTATTCTGTAAGGACATTCTACTGCCAATGTTTTTATCTATGGAGATTGCATGGCTGTGTGCTTATTATGTGACTTAGTCAGCACATTTTTACTTCTGAACTTATTTAGCCATAATAAAGGGGTTGGATACTTATTGACTCAAGAAATTTCAAAATGTCATTTTTTATTAATTTGTAACAATTTTCAAAACATAATTCCATTATTAGGTATTGTGTGTAGGCCAGTGACAAAAAAAATCTTCATTTAGTCCATTCAGGCTGTAACACAACAAAATGTAGAAAAGTTAAGAGGTGTGAATATTTTCTGAAGGCATTGTATACACTGGAATTGCTTACCAAGACAACATTGAATGTTCCTGAGTGGCCTAGTTATAGTTTTGACTAGGGGTGTGTCGACATGGACATATGCGTAATAGTATACGTAAAATGACAGTTGATAGTCGGATCGGATGATACTGTGATCGGAAAAAACGAAACGTTTTAATATGCCCATCTCCGTGCACGTTTAAACACCAAACAAGCCAATATTAGGAGCTGAGGACAGGTGTCTGTGTGTCCTCAACTTGCAGCGGGCAGACAAGTTTTCTATCAGTCAGAATGTGCGTTGGCATTTCATATTTGTCCCTACCCTAGCCCCGCTTGTTAGATATTATGCACATTGATAGCTTGATAGAAAACATCCTTGCCATTTGATTTATCATAGAAACAGGCTAACAGGAGGCTGCAGCAGTCAATGATCAGACCGAGACAGAAGTGAAAGTGATCGGGTGAAATTATGAAGCGAGTTGACAAAGAAATACAGCTTCACTCTATACAATCAGAGCAACAGGATCAACAAATCTCAATGAATCTCAACTATCTAGTGATGTGTTAATCTGAGCTACACACATGGATTACCTAGATTTCAAGTAAGAAGAAGCCCATACCAATGGCCCATTGTTGTTAAAGTTGTAGCAAACACACTTAAGACTTGCACATGTAGTATTAAGCCATGGAACGCATTGATTGTCACTCCTACAACGTGTTTATTCATCAAAACCCAGCCCTTTCATGCCACTGCCAGCAATAGCACTCATAATTCCGTCTGTGAAAATAGCAAATATTAATATTTCTGACACACCTTTAGACCTACCGCCAGCGATGACAGGTGAATCCCCAAGCATCCCATATCCCCATGTGGCCTTAAAGGTTGATGGCTGGAGAATCCACTTGCCAAGTTAGTGAAGAGTTGCCACTCAAGGACAGATGGGTAAGAGTGCAACCTGTGGATAACTCTGCTTAAGTTTTGCTCATAATAAGAATGTGTTCTTTAATTGACTTGCCAAGTTAAATAAAGGGAAAATAAAATAATGCATTACAATCACATGACATCATGGTCTTTTGCTGTGAATTCAATGACTACCAAAAAATAGTAGGAATGTGACCCTTTGGGTCTTCAACTGTCTTAATAAATAACACTTGGGAGTAAAGACCCAGCATTTTCCTTTGACACCTGCTCAAAGCCATGTCTATTTATAATATAGAAGTTTCACTGACTAACTATCAAATGTCAAACAACCATTTCTTGCTCTTGACACATACAGTGCCTTGCAAAAGTATTCACCCCTTTGACGTTTTTCAGATTTTGTTGCATTACAACCTGTATTTTATATTGATTTGGATTTTATGTAATGGACATACACAAAATAGTCCAAATTGGTGAATTCAACAAAATGCAACAAATTTCAAACAAAATAAAAAATGGAAAAATGGTGTGTGCATATGTATTCACCCACTTTGCTATGAAGCCCCTAAATAAGATCTGGTGCAACCAATTACCTTCAGAAATCACATAATTAGTTAGATTGCACACAGGTGGACTTTATTTAAGTGTCACATGATCTCGATATATATATATATATAGATACAGTGGGGAGAACAAGTATTTGATACACTGCCGATTTTGCAGGTTTTCCTACTTACAAAGCATGTAGAGGTCTGTAATTTGTATCATAGGTACACTTCAACTGTGAGAGACGGAATCTAAAACAAAAATCCAGAAAATCACATTGTATGATTTGTAAGTAATTAATTTGCATTTTATTGCATGTACATAAGTATATTACATCAGAAAAGCAGAACTTAATATTGTACAGAAACCTTTGTTTGCAATTACAGAGATCATACGTTTCCTGTAGTTCTTGACCAGGTTGCACACACTGCAGCAGGGATTTTGGCCACTCCTCCATACAGACCTTCTCCAGATCCTTCAGGTTTCGGGCTGTCGCTGGGCAATACGGCTTTCAGCTCCTCCAAAGATTTATTTGTTCAGGTCTGGAGACTGGGTAGGCCACTCCAGACCTTGAGATGCTCTCTCTACGGAGCACATTCTTAGTTGCCCTGCTGTGTCTTCGAGTCGTCTGTCATGCTGAAGACCCAGCCACGACCATCTTCAATGCTCTTACTGAGGAAGAAGTTGTTGGCCAAGATCTCGTGATACATGGCCCCATCCATCTCCCCTCAATACGGTGCAGTCATCCTGTCCCCTTGCAGAAAAGCATCCCCAAAAATGATGTTTCCACCTCATGCTTCACGGTGGGATGTGTTCTTGGGGTTGTACTCATCCTTCTTCTTCCTCCAAACATGGCGATGGATTTAGACCAAAAAGCTCTATTTTTGCTCATCAGACCACATGACCTTTCTCCCATTCCTCTCTGATCATCCAGATGGTCATGGCAAACTTCAACGGGCCTGGACATGCGCTGCTTGACAGGGACCTTGCGTCGCTGCAGGATTTTATCCATGACGGCGTGAGTGTGACTAATGGTTTTCTTTTGAGACTGGTCCAGCTCACTTCAGTCATTGACAGGTACTGCCGTATTTGGGCTGATCCCTCACTTCCTCATTGATCATTGATGCCCCACGAGGTAGATTGCATGGAGCCCCATGCCGAGGTATGACTCTATCAATCTTCTCCATTTTCTAATATTGCGCCAACAGTTTGCCTTCTCACCAAAGCTGCTTGCCTATTTCCTGTAGCCCATCCAGCCTTGTGCAGGTCTACAATATTTATCCCTGATGTCCTTACACACTCCTTCTGTCTTGCATTGTGGAGATGTTGAGTCTGTTTGATTGAGTGTGTTGACAGGTGTCTTTTATACAGGTAACGAGTTCAAACAGTGCATTATACAGGTAATGAGTGGAGAACAGGAGGCTTCTTAAGAAAACCTAACAGGTTGTAGAGCCGGAATTCTTACTGGTTGGTAGTGATCAAATACTTATGTCATGCAATAAAATGCAAATTTATTACTTAAAAATCATACAATGTAATTTTCTGGATTTTGGCTGTATAGATTCCGTCTCCTCTACAGCTTGAAAGTGACCTATGATAAAAATGATCAGAACCTCTACATGCTTTGTAAGTAGGAAAACCTGCAAAATCGGCAGTGTATCAAATACTTGTTCTCCCCACTGTATATATATACACCTGTTCTGAAAGGCCCCAGAGTCTGCGACACCACTAAGCAAGGGGCACCACCAAGCAAGCGGCAACATGAAGACCAAGGAGCTCTCCAAACAGGTCAGGGACAAAGTTGTGGAGAAGTACATATCAGGGTTGGGTTATAAAAAATATCCCAAATTTGAACATCCCATGGAGCACTGTTAAATCCATTATAAAAAATGGAAAGAATATGGCACCACAACAAACCTGCCAAGATAGGGCCGTCCACCAAAACTCATGGACCAGGTAAGGAGGGCATTAATCAGAGAGACAACAACGAGACCAAAGATAACCTGAAGGAGCTGCAAAGCTCCAAAGTGGAGATTGGAGTATCTGTCCATAGGACCACTTTAAGCCGTACACTCCACAGAGCTGGGCTTTACGGAAGAGTGGCCAGAAAATAATAAGCAAACATGTTTGGTGTTTGCCAAAAGGCATGTGGGAGACTCCCCAAACATATGGAAGAAGGTACTCTGGTCAGATGAGAGTAAAATTGAGCTGTTTGGCCATCAAGGAAAACGCTATGTCTGGCACAAACCCAACACCTCTCATCACCCCGAGAACACCATCCCATGGTGGTGGCAGCATCATGCTGTGGGGATGTTTTTCATCAGCAGGGACTGGGAAACTGGTCAGAATTGAAGAAATGATGGATGGCGCTAAATACAGGGAACTTCTTGAGGGAGACCTGTTTCAGTCTTCCAGAGATTTGAGACTGGGACGCAGGTTCACCTTCCAGCAGGACAATGACCCTAAGCATACTGCTAAAGTAACACTTGAGTGGTTAAAGAGGACACATTTAAATGTCTTGGAATGGCCTAGTCAAAGCCCAGACCTCAATCCAATTAAGAATCTGTAGTATGAATTAAAGATTGCTGTACACCAGATGAACCCATCCAAGTTGGAGCAGTTTTTCCTTGAAGAATGGGCAAAAATCCCATTTACTAGATGTGCTAAGCTTATAGAGACATACCCCAAGAGACTTGCATCTGTAGTTGCTGCAAAAGGTGTCTCTACAAAGTATTGACTTTGAGTGGTTGAATAGTAATGAACGCTCAAGTTTTCATTTTTTTGTGTTATTTCTTGTTAGTTTCACAATAAGAAATATTTTGCATCTTCAAAGTGGTAGGCATGTTGTGTAAATCAAATGATACAAACCCCCCAAAAATCTATTTTAATTCCAGGTTGTACGGCAACTAAATAGGAGAAATGCCAAGGGGGTGAATACTTTCGCAAGCCACTGTATTTAAACCTGTTGGGACTTACAGTATATTGCATTATTTGTGGCTGATTATGACACCAACCTAAGTGTCAAAACGCACAAAACCTACTACACAATTGCGCACACATTTATGTAAAACATGTACCTAACCCAGTGCTTGGTTGCTGGTGATTGGGATGAATGCAGGAGCAGATTTCAGGAGCAGGACAAGACTACCTCTTTGTGACTGAGGACCAGACCCAAATGTAATGGTCAGGGATTTTTTATATTTTCTGCAGTGAGTTCTGCAAAAGTACATTTTGTGGCGTCAAATACTTGTGCCTTGCTTCTACTATTATTAACATGGAATAGTCTTGAGCTAGGGTTAATATCTAAGACTCACTCTGTGTGTTAGAGACAAGAACCTCCGGTAATCCTTCTACTAAATGTCACGTTCAATGGTGAATGAAGAGTCAAGCGCAGAGAGCAGGTAGTTTTGAGCAAGTGGAATAAACTTTCATATTCCGAACAGAATATAAATGTGACGCTGCCACACAACAAAAGGGCGCGTCAAAATCCAGTCCACAATTAATTAGGACAAAATTCCACATACAAAAAACACCACACAACAACAGAATAACAAGCCCGCACAAAGTCGGCGGGCCAACTGGGTTTAAATAACCCCCTATCCTAAACACAAAAGGTGATACAAATTAGACAAACTAGAAAACAAGAAAAAAGGAGATCGGTGGCAGCTAGAAAACGGACCGCGGCGAGCGCCGGCCCCGAACGGGAGCACCATCCTCGCGGGATTCAACGATACCCCCCTCCCGAGCGCGGCTCCGCAGCGCGCCGACCCCGGCCTCGAGACGACCCGGAGGGCGAGGAGCAGGGCGATCCGGATGGAGGCGTGAAAGTCCTTCAAGAGGGACGGATCCAAAATATCCACACGGTACCCAGCATCTCTCCGACCGGGTACCCCTCCCGTCACGAGTACTCCAGGCCCCTCACCCGGCGTCTTGAGTCCAGAATGGCTCGTATCTATACGCCGGGACCCCTCGATGTCGAGAGGGGGAGGAGGGACCTCCAGTACCTCACCTTCCTGCAGGGGACCAGCTACCACCGGCCTGAGGAGAGACACATGAAACGAGGTTAATAAATAAGAGGGAAGTTGTAACCTATAACACACCTCGTTTATCCTCCTCAGGACTTAAATGGCCCACACACTGCGGCCCCAGCTTCGGCAGGGCAGGCGGAGGGGCAGGTTTCGGGCCGAGAGCCAGACCCTGTCCCCTGGTGCGAACAACCGGGCCTCACTGCGCGTGCGGTTCAGCTCTCTCTTCTGCCTTCACTGGCTGTCTGAGAGCCTGGACCGCTCGCCAGTCTCTCTAGAGCGCTGTACCCATCCTCCACCGCAGAGAGCGTCGGTCTGGCTCTGATGCCACGGAGCCAGGAACGGCTTGGTAACCCACGTACACTCTTCGAAGGGCGACATATTCGTTGATGAGTGGCGGATGAGTTCTGACCAACTCCGCCACGGGAACGTACCTGCCCATTTTCCTGCCGATCCTGGCAATACGATCCGAAACCTACCACACATTCCTGGTTCACTCTTTCCTGCCCATTTACTTTCGGGGTGATACCAGAGGGGAGGCTGACAGACGACCCCCAGACGCTCCATAACGCCGTCCACACCCGGGACGTGAACTGGGGACCTCGATCAGATACGATGTCCTCCGGCACCCCGTAATGCCGGAAGACGTGGGTAAATAGAGCCTCCGCAGTCTGTAGGGCCGTAGGGAGACCAGGTAATGGGAGGAGACGACAGGACTTAGAGAACCGATCCACAACGACCAGAATGGTAGTGTTCCCCTGAGATGGAGGAAGATCAGTCAAAAAATCTACCGAGAGATGAGACCATGGCCGTTGTGGAACCGGAAGGGGTTGTAACTTCCCTCTCGGTAGGTGCCTAGGAGCCTTACTCTGAGCGCATACCGAATAGGAGGAGACATAGAGTCTCACGTCCTTAGCCAAGGTGGGCCACCAGTATTTCCCTCTAAGACCCCGCACTGTCCTCTCCATCCCCGGATGACCCGAAGCAGGTAGTGTGTGAGCCCACCGAATCAATCGATCACGGACACCAAGCGGTACGTACCTAAGGCCAGTCGGACACTGGGACGGCACAGGTTCTACCCTCAACGCTCGCTCGATGTCCGCGTCCACCTCCCATACCACCGGGGCCACCAGACAAGAGGCGGGAAGGATGGGAGTCGGATCGATGGGCCGGTCATCCGTGTCATAGAGACGAGACAGCGCGTCGGCCTTAGTGTTGAGGGAACCTGGTCGATAAGAGATCGTGAATCTAAAACGCGTAAAGAACATGGCCCACCTCGCCTGACGCGGATTCAGTCTCCTCGCCTCTCGGATATACTCCAGATTGCGGTGGTCAGTCCAGATGAGAAAAGGGTACTTAGCCCCCTCAAGCCAGTGTCTCCACACCTTCAGGGCTTTTACCATAGCTAGTAGCTCCCTGTCCCCCACATCATAGTTCCGCTCCGCCGGACCCAGTTTCTTAGAAAAGAACGCACAGGGACGGAGCTTCGGTGGCGTGCCCGAGCGCTGTGATAGCACGGCTCCAACACCAGCCTCGGACGCATCCACCTCCACTATGAACGCTAATGAAGGGTCCGGATGCGCCAACACGGGAACCTCAGTAAACCTTGCCTTCAACTGGTTGAAAGCTCCTTCTGCCTCGGCCGACCACTGTAGACGCACCGGCCCTCCCTTTAGCAGTGAGGTAATGGGTGCCGCCACTTGGCCAAAACCCCGGATAAACCTCCGGTAGTAATTGGCAAACCCTAAAAACCGCTGCACCTCCTTTACCGTGGTCGGAGTCGGCCAATTACGCACGGCGTTAACGCGGTCACTCTCCATCACCACCCCTGAGGTGGAAATGCGATAACCCAGGAAAGAGACGGCTTGTTTGGAGAACACACAYTTCTCAGCCTTGACGTATAGGTCATGCTCCAGCAGCCGCCCAAGGACCCTGCGCACCAGGGAGACATGCGCGGCGCGTGTGGCAGAATAGATCAAGATGTCATCAATATACACTACCACACCCTGCCCGTGCAAGTCCCTGAGAATCTCATCTACAAAGGATTGGAAGACGGCTGGAGCATTCTCTAACCCATACGGCATGACGAGGTACTCATAGTGGCCTGATGTGGTACTAAGCGCTGTTTTCCACTCGTCTCCTCCCCGAATACGCACCAGATTATACGCGCTCCTGAGGTCCAGTTTTGTGAAAAAACGTGCTCCGTGGAATGATTCCACCGCCGTAGCGATGAGAGGTAGCGGATAACTAAATCCCACTGTGATTGAATTTAGACCTCGATAATCAATGCACGGATGCAGACCTCCCTCCTTCTTTCTCACAAAAAAGAAACTCGAGGAGGCGGGTGACATGGAGGGCCGAATGAACCCCTGTCTCAGAGATTCCGTGACATATGTCTCCATAGCCAACGTCTCCTCCTGTGACAATGGGTACACATGACTCCTGGGGAGTGCAGCGTTCTCCTGGAGGTTTATCACGCAATCCCACCGTCGATGAGGTGGTAATTTGGTCGCTTTCTTCTTACTAAAAGCGATAGCCAAATCGGCATATTCTGGGGGAATGCGCACAGTGGAAACCTGGTCTGGACTYTCCACCGATGTGGCACCGATGGAAACTCCCACACACCTACCTGAACACTCCTCTGACCACCCCTGAAGAGCTCCCTGTCTCCAGGAAATGAGGGGATTGTGAATGGCTAGCCAGGGAACCCCCAACACCACCGGAAACCCAGGTGAATCAATAAGGTAGAAACTAATCTGCTCCCTATGATCCCCCTGCGTTACCATGTCCAGCGGAATCGTGGCCTCCCTGATCAGCCCTGACCCTAACGGTCGGCTATCTAAGGAGTGCACAGGGAAAGGTGGGTCTATCTGCACCAACGGAATACCCAACTTGCGGGCGAGTCCGCGATCCATAAAACTCCCAGCTGCGCCTGAGTCTACTAGCGCCTTATGCTGGAGAGAGGGGAAAAACGCAGGAAAAAAAATAACCAAAAACATGTGACCGACAGGAAGCTCTGGGTGAGTCTTGTGCCTACTCACCTGAGGTGACCGAGAAGTATTCCGCCTGCCATCTCTACTCCCAGAGGCACTCCTCCAGCACCTGTCCGAAGTGTGTCCTCTCCGGCCACAATAGGTGCAAGAGAAGCCACCTCCTCCGGCCCCCCTAGATGCAGCCCCTCCCAACTCCATCGGAGTTGGAGCGGAAGGGCTGGGAGGTGGAACTGACAGGACCCCCTCTGAACGCCCGCGGGCAGCTAGCAGGTTGTCCAGTCGTATAGACATGTCAATGAGCTCATCGAGGGAGAGTGTAGTGTCTCGACAAGCTAGCTCCCGACGGACGTCCTCCCGAAGGCTACATCGATAATGGTCCATCAGGGCCCTGTCATTCCACCCCACACCAGCAGCCAAGGTCCGGAACTCCAAGGCGAAGTCTTGCGCACTCCTCGTCTCCTGTCTGAGGTGGAACAGTCGCTCACCCACCGCTCGGCCTTCCTGAGGGTGGTCAAATACGGCCCGAAAGCGGCGGGTGAACTCTGGGTAGTGGTCTCGAACCGAGTCTGGGCCGTTCCAGACCGCATTAGCCCATTCCAGGGCTCTACCCGTCAGACAGGAGATGAGGAGGCTAACACTCTCCTCTCCAGAGGGAGTCGGATGAACGGTGGCCAAGTAGAGCTCCAACTGGAGCAAAAACCCCTGGCAACAAGCCAACCGCTCCGTCGTACTCCCTTGGGAGCGCGAGACGCAATGCGCCTGACCAGATGCCGACGTTGAAGGAGTAGGTTGCGACGTCTGTGAAGGAGCTGGTGTAGATGTCGGGATACCACTCCTCTCCCATCGCTCCATCCTCTCCATCATCATGTCCATCGCCGACCCAATCCGATGGAGAACGGCGGTGTTGATGAAGGACACGCTCCTCCATCGATGGAAGAGGGGTGGTTGCTGCATCTGCTGACTCCATTTGTGGTGCGGGCTTCTGTCACGATTCCAATGGTGAATGAAGAGTCAAGCGCAGAGAGCAGGTAGTTTTGAGCAAGTGGAATAAACTTTCATATTCCGAACAGAATATAAATGTGACGCCTACGCCACACAACAAAAGGGCGCGTCAAAATCCAGTCCACAATTAATTAGGACAAAATTCACACTACAAAAAACACCACCCAACAAACAGAATAACAAGCCGCACAAAAGTCGGCGGGCCAACTGGGTTTAAATAACCCCTATCCTAAACACAAAACAGGTGATACAAATAGACAAACTCAAAAGAAAACAGAAAAGGAGATCGGTGGCAGCTAGTAGACCGGAGACGACGACCGCCGAGCGCCGCCCGAACGGGAAGAGGCACCATCCTCGGCGGGATTCGTAACACTAAAGCTCAGTCAAAAATAACCTCTACACAGTCTCAAACCTTTATATTGTAAAGTTTTCGTTACGATTTTTTTTTAAACAAAATAAATTGAGCGTCACCAACAAAGTGCAAAGGCATATACTGTAAAAACAAATTGATACATTAATACATTGATGAATCCATCTTTAAATACCAACTATATTAGATAAATTCTCTCTTCATTCCATTCACCATAGGCCTATAACTATACTGAACAAAAATATAAACGCAGCATGCAACAATTTCAAATACTTTACTGAGTTGCAGTTTATAGAAGGAAATAAGTCAATTGAAATAAATTCATTAGGCCCTAATCTATGGATTTCACATGACTGGGCAGGGGCACAGCCATGGGTGGGCTTGGGAAGGCATAGGCCCACCCACTGGGGAGCCAGGCCTAGCTAATCAGAATGAGTTTTTCGACACAAAAGGGCTTTATTACAGACATAACCTCCTCAGCACCACCCCCTCCGTTTAGAGTGGCTTTTTATTGTCCCCAGCACAAAGTGCACCTATATAATGTTCATGCTGTTCAATCAGCTTCTTGATATGCCACACCTGTCAGGTGGATGGATTATCTTGGCAAATGAGAAATTCTCACTAACAGGTATGTAAACAAATGTGTGCACAACATTTGATAGAAATACGCTTTTTGTGCATATGGACTATTTCTGGGATATTTTATTTCAGTCCATGAAACATTTATATTTTTGTTATGTAATTCCATGACCTATTAAATGCCAGTCATCAGCAACAGACCATTGGCACATGTTTGACATCAATGTGTGTGCAATTACCATGGTAATACATTTTAGGAAATGTTATAAACATACTCCTTACAATCAGGTAACGCTGGAATTGAATAGTTTGCCCTGTGTGGTAGGTTTAGTGGGCTTTAACACTTATGTAGGTGTCATACCTAGCCAGAAAATGTTGCAATATATGTCACAACCCATGTAAATGTGTCATGACAGTGTTATTACAATGTTATGACTGTGTTATAAGGTGTTATGACACTATGCTTCAAAGAAAGTGTTACTCTGTTGGTAAACTGTATCATTATGGACTCACCGCTTTATACCAAACCAATGGGTGGATTTTATTTCTCTCAGACTGCAGTGGTATACCGGCCAAGCTGCATATCAGAATGTGTGTCATACCTTCAAAATGGTCTGCCAGGCTAAATGTACTTCGCACTGGGAAAATGTGTAATGTTCTAACCTGGGAAATATGGTGAGTGTGTGAGGGGCCATTTTTTGGAGACAGCTGTGGATATGGCTCACATAGAACTTTTGAGGTAATTAGTGTTAGATAATTTTAGCGTTGTCTACCTCCTGAAGGTCTTCATAAATTGAAAATGGTGTTACAGACTGATCCTTTGCAATTATTTCTCAATTAATAGAATTCATCATCTACAGTGCCTCCCTGAGAATTTCAAAACGTCGAAGAAAAAAGCAAATGGGATGTTCGTAGCAAGGGTGTTGCACACAGTTAGAATTTTAAATTGGGTAGCTTCTCTGAGGAAGATGGTTTTCAATTACAATTACAAAATGATTTCATGCATACTCTGCTGATTGAGAGCTGACTGATTACTATGCATTATAGAGTATAGTAGTTACAGTGCATTCGGAAAGTATTCAGATTCAAATTTTGTTACATTCAGCATTATTCTAAAATGGATTAAATTAATTCAAATCCTCATCAATCTACACACAATACCTCATAATGACAAAGTCATCCTTGAGATGTTTCTACAACTTGATTGGAGTCCACTTTTGGTAAATTCAATTGATTGGCTAGGCACACACCTGTCTATGTAAGGTCCCACAGTTGACAGTGCATTTCAGAGGAAAACCCAAGCCATGAAAACTCAAGGTTGAACAAATTGTCCGTAGAGCTCCGAGACAGGATTGTGTCGAGGCACAGATCTGGGGAAGGGTACCAAAACATTTCTGCAGCATTGAAGGTCCTCAAGAACACAGTGGCCTCCATCATTCTTAAATGGAAGAAGTTTGGAACCACCAAGACTCTTCCTAGAGTTGGCTGCCCGGCCAAACTGAGCAATCGGGGGAGAAAGGCCTTGGTCAGGGAGGTGACCAAGAACCCATTTGTCACTATGACAGAGCTCGTTCCTCTGTGGAGATGGGAGCACCTTCCAGAAGGACAACCATCTCTGCTGCACTCCACCATTATGGTAGAGTGGGCAGGCGTCACGTCTGGAGGATACCTGGCACCATCCCTACGGTGAAGCATGGTGGTGGCAGCATCATGCTGTGGGGTTGTTTTTCAGCGGCAGGGACTGGGAGACTAGACTAGTCAGGGTCGAGGGAAAGATGAACGGAGCAAAGTACAGAGATCCTTGATGAAAACCTGCTCTAGAGCACTTAGGACCTCAGACTGGGGTGAAGGTTCACCTTCCAACAGGATTATGACCCTAAGCACACAGCCAAGAAAACACAGGAGTGGCTTTGGGACAAGTCTATGAATGTCCTTGAGTGGCCCAACCAGAGCCTGGACATGAACCCGATTGACCATCAATGAAGGGACCTGAAAATAGCTGAGCAGCAACACTTCCCATCCAACCTGACAGAGCTTGAGGGGATCTGCAGAGAAGAATGGGAGAAACTCCCCCAAATACTGGTGTGCCAAGCTTGTAGCTGTCAAGACACAAGGCGAGACCCAAATGCAGACACAGATGGTTGGAGTCTTACAATGTTTATTAATCCAAAGGGGTCGGCAAGAGAATGGTCGTGGACAGGCAAAAGGTCAAAACCAGATAAGAATCAAGGAGGTACAGAGTGCCAGACAGGCTCGTGGTCAAGGCAGGCAGAATGGTCAGGCAGGTGGGTACAAAGTCCAGAAACAGGCAAGGGTCAAAACCAGGATGTGCAAAAAGCAGGAGAATGGAAAAAACGCTGGTTGACTTGGAAACATGCAAGACGAACTGGCACAGAGAGACAGGGATAAATACACTGGGGAAAATAAGCGACACCTAGCGGGGATGGAGACAATCACAAGGACAGGTGAAACAGATCAGGGCGTCATACCCAAGAAGACTCGAGGCTGTAATCGCTGCCAAAGGTGCTTCAACAAAGTACCTAGTAAAGGGTCTGAATACTTATGTAAATGTGATATTTCAGTAGCCATTAAAGGGGTACTGTGATATTCTGAATTGTAAGACCTCGTATCCACGAGTTCATCGGACTCTGGGTAAGTAGAAAAAGGGGTTAAACTTCAGAATGCACCTGTCCGGTGTATGTGAAAAACATGTTTTTTTGTGTTTTTTTAAGTCAATGAAACCACTTCAATTGTTTGCAAACTTGGTATAAGGGCAATTATACACTGCTCAAAAAAATTAAGGGAACACTTAAACAACACAATGTAACTCCAAGTCAATCACACTTCTGTGAAATCAAACTGTCCACTTAGGAAGCAACACTGATTGACAATAAATTTCACATGCTGTTGTGCAAATGGAATAGACAACAGGTGGAAATTATAAGCAATTAGCAAGACACCCCAATAAAGGAGTGGATCTGCAGGTGGTGACCACAGACCACTTCTCAGTTCCTATGCTTCCTGGCTGATGTTTTGGTCACTTTCAATGCTGGCGTGCTTTCACTCTAGTGTACATGAACCGGAGTCTACAACCCACACAAGTGCTCAGTAGTGCAGCTCACCAGGATGGCACATCAATGCGAGCTGTGGCAAGAAGGTTCTGTGTTCTGTCAGCGTAGTGTCCAGAGCATGGAGGCGACCAGGAGACAGGCCAGTACATCAGGAGACGTGGAGGAGCCGTAGGAGGCAAACCCAGCAGCAGGACCGCTACCTCCCCTTTGTGCAAGGAGGAGTAGGAGGAGCACTGCCAGAGCCCTGCAAAATGACCTCCAGCAGGCCACAAATGTGCATGTGTCTCTCAAACGGTCAGAAACAGACTCCATGAGGTGGTATGAGGGCCCGACGTCCACAGGTGTTGTTTGTGCTTACAGCCCAACACCGTGCAGGACGTGTGCATTTGCCAGAGAACACCAAGATTGGAAAATTCGCCACTCTTCACAGATGAAAGCAGGTTCATACTGAGCACGTGACAGACGTGACAGAGTCTGGAGACGCCTGGAGAACGTTTCTGCCTGCAACATCCTCCAGCATGACCGGTTTGCGGTGGTCAGTCATGGTGTGGGTGGCATTTCTTTGTGGGGCTGCACAGCCCTCCATGTGCTCGCCAGAGGTAGCCTGACTGCCATTAGGTACCGAGATGAGATCCTCAGACCCTTGTGAGACCATATGCTGGTGCGGTTGGCCCTGGATTCCTCCTAATGCAAGACAATGCTAGACCTCATGTGGCTGGAGTGTGTCAGTAGTTCCTGCAAGAGGAAGGCATTGATGCTGTGACTGGCCCGCCCGTTCCCCAGACCTGAATCCAATTGAGCACATCTGGGACATCATGTCTCGCTCCATCCACCACGCCACGTTGCACCACAGACTGTCCAGGAGTTGGCGATGCTTTAGTCCAGGTCTGGGAGGAGATCCCTCAGGAGACCTCCGCCACCTCATCAGGAGCATGCCCAGGCGTTGTAGGAGTCATACAGCACGTGAGCCACACACACTACTGAGCCTCATTTTAACTTGTTTTAAAGACATACATCAAAGTTGGATCAGCCTGTAGTGTGGTTTTCCACTTTAATTTTGAGTGTGACTCCAAATCCAGACCTCCATGGGTTGATAAATTTGATTTCCATTGATCATTTTTGTGTGATTTTGTTGTCAGCACATTCAACTATGTAAAGAAAAAAGAATTTAATAAGAATATTTCATTCATTCAGATCTAGGATGTGTTATTTTAGTGTTCCCTTTATTTTTTTGAGCAGTGTAGTAATTGGCACAAAATTCCAACAAAGACAATTTAAGAGTGATGGAAGGGAAATGTGAGGGATTGACTGTCAATCATGATTAGCAGTGTTTTATAAGTAGTAACAATTAAACGTTTTTATAGACAACTTTAATGCCTCTTCAGGATTGCACAATGGAACCTCTTTCTAAATATAATGACAAAGTATGAGACAAAGCTGTCTAATCAATATAAAGATGTTTCTGTGCAACTGTAGCCCCCTTTATCCTTGAATTCAGAACTATTGATTACAAAAAGCAGTACACAGCATGCCAATTGCGCCGTATGCATTGCTCAGTACTGTTACACAACAGGGCCGGGGGATTCAAGGAAAGGTGTTTAGACATGTATCTATTTCTAAATTAAATAATGCCCTCTTTCTAACGGCTTTCGTCGGTGGAAGGAGAGGACCAAAGCGCAGCGTGGTTAGTGTTCATCTTAATTAAATAATAAATCAAAAAACAGAACACTTCAAATACAAAACAACAAAAGTGAAAACCGAAACAGTTCTATCTGGTGCAGACACACAAAGACTGAAAACAACCACCCACAAAACACAATAGAACACAGGCTACCTAAATATGGTTCCCAATCAGAGACAATGACTAACACCTGCCTCTGATTGAGAACCATATCAGGCCAAACGAGAAACTCAACATAGAAACACAAAACATAGAATAATACCCACCCAACTCACGCCCTGACCACACTAAAACAAAGAAAATACAAAATAACTGTGGTCAGAACGTGACACTCTTACTGTGCCTGCGATGCCAGTAAAGGCTCACCAAAATGTTTCCCTCTCATTATTTCAAAGAGAAATTTAGCTCAGATAAAAGGTTAACGAGATAGTAAGATAAAAATTCCCACTAATGGTTGTATCTTATGACATTTGCAAGGGTTAAAGCTAAAAACAAAAATCCCATGACAAACTTAAGTCGATTTCAGATCGATTGTCTGGGGCCATGTTAACCTGCCCTTTGATGTAAGAAAATCATGACCATAATGCTTTTCATTTTGTACATGTATTAAACTGAAAGTTTGACCAATTCCAGTCCCCTTGCTTAGGTGATCCAGGGTCCTCCCAGAGCAAAAAAAATCTACATTGTTCGAGCAAAAAAAATCTACACTGTTCGCTCACTTTCAGTTCATATGAGAAAACAAGCAGTTGAGAGTGTGGAGAATTATTGTACCCTCTAAATCGCTGTGAAACATACTTTCGACAACTAACATATCGTATTTTCAGCTGTTTGAAGTTGGTTACCAATCTGACCTCAAAGCCTGAGCTAGCTGGACACCTAGTTGAAGATAAAAACAACCTAAAGAAATTGTGTAACATTATTCCAAGCTAGCCAATTTAGCTAATAGCCAGTTTGTACACTGACATGGTGATTCAATTAGCATGCTAACCTTTTAGGATTCGAACAACCGTGAATCTTTTTGGCATTGAACATGACGAACTGACAATGACAAATATCATCATCATAGCTAGCTAACATGTGCAGCTGGCTTGCTAGCTAACAATAAAGCTAGCAAAGCAAACAACTTGTTATTTTTTGGTATTATTAGGATCCCCATTAGCTGATGCAAAAGCAGCAGCTACTCTTCCTGGGGTCCAAACAAAACATGAAACAAAGTACAGAATGACATATACAGAACATCAATAGACAAGAACATCTCAAAGACAGAAATATATATTTTTTTTAAAAGGCACACCTAGCCTACATATCAATACTTACACACAAACTATCTCGGTCAAATAGGGGAGAGGCGTTGTGCCGCGAGGTGTTGCTTCATCTGTTTTTTGAAACCAGGTTTGCTGTTTATTTGAGCAATATCAGATGGAAGGAAGTTCCATGCAATTAGGGCTCTATATAATACTGTACGCTTTCTTGAATTTGTTCTGGATTTGGGGACTGTGAAAAGACCCCCCCGGTGGGATAAGTGTGTGTGTCAGAGCGGTGTAAGTTGACTATGCAAACAATTTGGGATTTTCAACCTTTTAATGTTTCTTATTAAAAGAAGTGATGCAGCAAGTCTCTCCTCAACTCTTAGCCAAGATAGACTGGCATGCATAGCATTTATATCAGCCCTTTGATTACAATTAAGAGCAAAACGTGCCGCTCTGTTCTGGGCCAGCTGCAGCTTATCCAGGTCTTCCCTTGCAGCATTGGACCACATGACCGGACAATACTCAAGATGAGACAACCAACAAAAAACAACCAACAAAACTTAAAAACCAGAACATAGACTAAAACAAATACATTATTAAAAACACACAGAACCCACCACGAATATAGGATAAAACTGTAAAACCCTCATGTATATTGGACATTTTAATGGAGTGTAGCATCTCATTTGCAGAATGTAGAGTAGTATTTCCTCATTTGTACAATGTCAGTGCCTATGGCATCTGTGTTCTCATCATAAACTAATGAGCCCTCCAAACCCTATGATGGGCTAGATTATCATGTTATATCAATCATAATCTGATAAAACCCAATGGAGAGCCACTCAGATAAATCAACATGTGAGGTTCAGAGGCTTCCTTCTCGGTGGCATGTTATATACAAATACACTAAGATGCCTTAGGTGTCATTCTAAGAGGAAATTATATGTTTTTAGTTAGGCAGACATGAATTGCTTTGAATTGCAACTAAGACATTTGCGTTTTAACATAATCTTAACAGGAAGTCTGTCGAGTGCTTTAATGAATGCAAAAACACTCAAGTTGTCAGATAAATAATTTGCCTGTGGCACACAAGGAACCAAATGTTTTCTTTTTCTGAGGCACACAATTAGTCAAATTCGTGTTAATTCTGACAATAATGGACTGTGTGTGATTCCAACGTAATCTTAATTGCTCAGTTTGAATTAATGATGAGAAATAATCCATCATTCTCCTACAAGAGAAAGTAATACCTTGCATCCTGCCATGGGGACACAGGAATGCATATTAATGAATTCAGGCCAGTAAATGTATTATTCAGGCAAGATTAAGGTGAAGTAATGAGAGTTCTCTCACTTTAAAAGATGATAATATAATATTCCCCCAAGACATATCCACACCATAATGGATTAATAACTCAACCACTTGCAGAACTTAGGTTTCTTAATTATCCTGAAAAAAATGACAAAATATGACCCTATCAAATAGTTTGCTTTTCTACCGAACATTTCTGTAAATGGAGCATATTTAAAGTGCTGTATATTTCCATATAGTGACAAATGGATTTGACTAGAATGTTATTGAGACTGAAATTCTTTTTCACCGACTGTTACAGCCAAAGGTGACCGCGTTGCAACAACCGGAAGACAGGCTATTGGCCGGACATATCAATGCAAGCAAGCCATGCCGCAACTTTAATAACAAATGCCTCGTTAGTAATTAACAAATGCGTCTTTGGTAAATATCAAATGCCTCTTTAGTAATATTTTTGGGGTCATATTAACGTAATATGATTTTGCCTTGTGTGTTTTAGGAATAATATCTACAGTCAGTTGGTGTAGTGTTACTCTCTCGGTGCTCTTTGACGGTGAGTCTCTTCTTGTCTCTTCTCTTAATCCTTATTAATAATCTAAGCCGAAATTGTTTTAAAAGGTCATACCAAGGATCATTTAGCTATTTGATTTTGAATTTGAGGACCCCTTTAGGTATACAAAATATATAAAACAATTATTTGATGAAACATGAATTTTTGGCCTTACTGCTATCAGCCCATAGAAATGCATAGAAAAACAGATAGTCAAAAAGAAATCAAAGTCAAGTTTGTTTACTGAATTTTTTACCCATGTTTAACTTCTTTTGTAGACTGGTTTTTGTTCGGAATTTCGGATGACTAACGTGCCCAAAGTAAACTGCCTGTTACTCAGGCCCAGAAGCTAGGATATGCATATGGTAACATTGGATAGAAAACACTCTGAAGTTTCTAAAACTGTTAAAATAATGTCTGTGAGTATAACAGAACTGATATGGCAGGCGAAAACCTGAGGAAAATCAATTTGGAAATCTTTTTATTTGAGGTCACAGGCCATTTCAGTGCTAGCCTATGAAAAATACAAATAGAGAGGACCCAGATTGCAATTCCTATGGCTTCCACTAGATGTCACCAGTCTATAAAAAGGGTTTCAGACTTGTTTTTTGAAAAATGAGCAAGTAGTTGGAAAAACTACAAGGTTTCTCTCATTAGAAAAGTAGTCTTGTTGGCGCGTTACATTATTATTATTCTTAAATGGATTGGTTTTCCAGAAGACGCAGGAGGATTTGTCATAAATGGAGGAGCCGAGCACGAAAAAACGTGGATGTCATCAAGGTAGACGAACACAAACTTGTTCAACATGTCACGGAGAACATGTCACGGTCCTGGTATTCCGTGGGAATGGCGGAGAGGTCCGGAGCGTGTCCCAAGCCCGCATGAAGACGTCCCGAGGCAGGCTGCACCGATTTTAAAGCAATGAGGGTGGCAGAACGGGCTCCAACCCTTGATCGAACCAACAGTCCAGTGAACAAGGGGATTGTGTCTCTGGAGCCATGCAAACTCCAACACAATGGGTACCTGAGGCAATTGGATAAGTAGAAACTGGATCAACTTGCTGTGGTTGCCTGACACTCCCAGGTTGATAGGAACCGTGTTGTGGGTGACTCTGCCAATCATACGCCCATCCAGCGCTCTGACATCCATGGGAATGGAGAGGGGTTGGCCCCAGATGGTACACGGAGAGATTTGGACCGGTCACCCCACAGCAGGACGGCATGGAGAGGGGTACGAGTAAGGGGAGACTGGAAATTCTCTGTAATGCCCACCAGTGTACTCATACCTCCTGATAAGCCGGGTCTATTTACAGGACAGGTAGAAATTTAATGACCTGTAGTTCCACAATATAGACAGCTCTTAGTGTTCAGTCTGTGTAACCGTTCGGCAGGAGACAATCTTGCTCTGCCAAGTTGCATAGGCTCTGGAGGAGGCAAGTCAGCAGACCTCTATGATTCCCGGGGGAACTCGGGTAACCTTGGATTTTCTCGGCAATGTAGACGCCGAGGACTTCCGGGATTCCTCGCTGGTGAGGTGGGATCCATGGACGACCGAGGGGGAGTGGGAACAATCCGGATGGTCAAGGCGATGAGCGAGTCGAGATCGATGGGCAGCTCCTGGGATGCGAGCTCATCTTTCACTTCCTCCGATAACCTGTGAAGGAATGTGTCGAACAGGGATTCTGGGTTCCAGGCACTTTCGGCGGCCAACGTGCGGAAATCAACTGCATAGTCTGCCATACTGCGGGAGACTTGGCATACCCAGAGTAACTTCCGAGCAGCCTCTCTCTCTGACAACGGATAATCAAACACTTTCTTCACCTCCGCCATGAACTCCTCTAGACTGAAACACACGGTGGCTTGTTGCTCCAACACCACCATAGCCCAGGCGAGACCCTTCCCGGACATCAGTGATATAAGGTAGGCAAGCTTCGAGCGGTCCGAGGGGAATGAAGAGGGCTGTAGGTCAAAGATGAGGTAGCACTGGGAGAGAAACGCTCGACAGGTCCCTGAATCTCCAGCTAAGCGTTCAGGAGGAGGTAAGCGGGGTTCTCAGGAAGCTGGGGTGGGCTGGGGGGGCGCGCTGCTGACAGCGGGGTTACTGAGAGGCTGGGAGGCTACGGTAGTGGCTGGCCGTCTAATAGACAATCCGCGGACTTGCTCCAGCAATGTATGGACAGTACGGTCATGGCGTTCCGCCAAGGTCTGGAATCATTCCATAAGGTTGAAGTATTCCAATGGTGGCTCCGTAGGAGGAGACGCGACGCGGAGCCTGTCCGGGTCTGCTGGGTCAGTCATGGCCAGTTTGTACTATCAGGACTCAGTATAAGACCCAGATGCAGACAGTTCAAGGGCAGTCAGAGGACAGTAATCCAGGACAGTGTCAGTAAGGTACAGAACTGCAGGCAGACTCAGGGTCAGGGCAGGCAGAATTGTCAAAACTGGGAGGAATAGAAAACAGGAATTATAGAAACGCGCAAAACGGGATAACAGGTATAACGCAGGTATATACAGTGGGGAGAACAAGTATTTGATACACTGCTGATTTGCAGGTTTTCCTACTTTCAAAGCATGTAGAGGTCTTTGCATCCCCCCCCCCTTCCCCCCCTTTGTTTTTACACTGCTGCTACGCTGTTTATTATCTATGCATAGTCACTTTACCCCTACCTGCATGTACAAATTACCTTGACTAACCTGTACCCCCTTTTGACTCTGTACCGGTACCCCCTGTATATAGACTAATTATTGTTATGTTATTGTGTTACTTTTTTCCCCTTTAGTTTATTCAGTTAAATGGAACTATAGGGGGTGCTGTTCCGCATTAGCATATTTGGGTCTCCAAATTAAACTGCCTCGTGCTAAATTCTTGATCGTACAATATGCATATTATTGTTATTATTGGATAGAAAACACYTTTTAGTTTCTATAGAAGTTGGAATTTTGTCTCTGAGTGGTACAGAACAATATCTACAGCACTTTTCATGACAGGGGTCAGATTTCAGAAATTTTTACCCCTGATCTGGAGTCTGTTTTTAAGGCGACAGTGAATGCTATGAAGAAACCGACACTGCCTACGTCTTCCTCTGGGTGTCTGTACGTCATCACGTTTTGAATGGAATCGATTGGACAATCACAGCCATTATAAAAGACCAAAATGTATAGGACCTCCCTTTCTCGTCGCGCGCCTGAAGCGTGAAGGACTCGGACTTGCCTCGTTCCAAATCGTTGTCTAACCAGCAATATTTCTCCGGTCATGTTTTCAGTCGTTATAGTGTTAAAAACATCATAATGTAGTTAATTTGAACCGTTTATAGCAATTTATATCCGTTTAGTGCGATTTTGAGGAATTTCTTTGTTGTGCACTCTGAAACTTTGGACACGTTTGGGGTCCGTTCGATCGTTAGTGGATATTCGAAGGACAAGAGGACATCTATCGACCAAAAGACGTTTATAACATAGAAAGGATACATTGCCCAAGAATCTGATGGAAGAACAGCTCAAAGTAAGCTTTTTCTGTCGAAATATTTTAAACGCATATTTCGCCATTTTGTTTGGTATAGCTTCACTTGGCGAACCCTGTATTGAAAAGTAAGGATAATTTTAAAAATGTAAATCAGCGGTTGCATTAAGAACTAATTTGTCTTTCGATTCCTGTCAACCCTGTATTTTTTTAGTCAAGTATATGATTAGCTTTCGATTAAACTAGATCACTCTGAAAGCTGACGTTCCTCATTTTGAGGCTTGAGTGTGTGACTATTTCCATTGTATAACACGGTGTTTGTATGGCTAAATATGCACCTTTTCGAACAAACTGTATATGTATGTTGTAAAATGATGTTACAGGAGTGTCATCGAAAGATTCTGAGAAGGTTAGTGAAAAAATTAATATATTTGGCGGTGATTACGTTATAGCGCTCTTTGGCTGGAATCGATGCTCTGGTAACGTTTGCACATGTGGTATTAACTTATCGATTTATTGTTTTCGCTGAAAACGCTTAGAAAATCTGAAATATGGTCTGAAATCACAAGAACTGGGTCTTCCATTGCTATGCTTTGTCTATTTTTATGAATGTTTATGATGAGTAAATTGGTCATACACGTTGCTCTATCTAGTAATTCTAGTCGATTTGTGATGGTCCGTGCAATTGTAAACTGTGATTTCTACCTGAATATGCACTTTTTTCTAACAAAAATATCTATACCATGAATATGTTATCAGACTGTCATCTGAAGAGTTTTTTCTTGGTTAGTGGCTATCAAATCTTAGTTGAGCCGAATGGTGATAGCACCTGAAGATAAGAAACTGATGGAGTTAGAATAGTGGTGTATTTTGCTAACGTGTTTAGCTAATAGATTTACATATTTTGTCTTCCCTGTAAAACATTTTTTAAAAATCTGAAATGGTGGCTTTATTCACAAGATCTGTATCTTTCATCTGGTGTCTTGGACTTGTGATTTAATGATATTTAGATGCTACTATCTACTTGTGAAGCTATGCTAGCTATGCTAATCAGTGTGTGGGGGGTGGGGGGTGCTCCCGGATCCGGGTTTCTGAGGCAGTAGAGGTTAATCTTTTCTAAACTGTATTTTCTTAAAACTGCATTGTTGGTTAATGGCTTGTAAGTGAGCATTTCACGGTAAGGTCTACCTACACCTGTTGTATTCGGCGTATGTGACAAATACGATTTGATTTGAAACACAGCCACAACCTACCCTGGACGGAATACATGACAATACACAGGAGCTAGCTACATTTGCCCCTCACCTAAAAGCTCTTACTTGCTTAAACTGGAGGATTAAGAGTAGATCACCTGACTCATTCATTTAAAAAAAAAAAAACTATTTGAAAATACATTAAAAAAAATATGAATTGAACCAGCAGCACGGTTGACTTTATCCACAATGAATTGGATTGGGGCTTAAATTCAATAATGCCTCCTCTATAGTAAAGAGAAATTATGAATACAAGTCACTGTTTTTTACCCAATGACAACCCAAACGTACACAAAAGCAGCATATCCGAACCCTTTTAAGGTTTGACAGTTTAAGGATTGTGCTGTAACAAATTGTAATCCGTTGATATGTTTGTGTCAGTGCATGGTATTTGCAAGTTTGATTCATAAATAAATATTTTCTAACATGATTTCAATACAATTAGGGCGTCAACAATATTTCCATGTGTATTCAGTTACCGGCTTTGACTGAGCCACTTAATGTCTATGACTAACATACAGTACCTTTCAAACGTTTGGACACACCTACTCTTTCCAGCATTTTAATTTATTTTTACAATTTTCTACATGGTAGAATAATAGCGAAGACATCAAAACTATGAAATAAGACATATGGAATCATGAAGTAAGCAAAAAAAGTGTTAAACAACTGAAAATATATTTTATATTTGAGATTCTTCAACCAGTGTCATTAGGTAGTCACCTGGAATGCATTTCAATTAGCAGGTGTGCCATGTTAAAAGATAATTGGTGGAATTTATTTCCTTCTTAATGCATTTGAGCCAACCAATTGGGTTGTGACAGCCCTATTTGGTAAAAGTCCAAGTCCATATTATGGCAAGAACAGCTCAAATAAGCAAAGAGAAATGACAGTCCATAATTACTTCAAGACATGAAGGTTAAATCAATCCGGCAAACTTTCAACGTTTCTTCAAGTGCAGTTGCAAAAACCATCAAGCGCTATGATGAAACTGTCTCTCACGAGGACCGCCACAAGAAAGGAAGACCCAGAGTTACCTCCGGCTGCAGAGGATAAGTTCATTAGAGTTACCAGCCTCAGAAATTGCAGCACAAATAAATGCTTCACAGAGTTCAAGTAAAAGACACGCAGAAGTAAGTCCACGCAAAAAAAAATCTCTATTAATGCCACAGCCTATGCTTAAACGATTTTGGACTGTCAAAGCTTGTTGTAATGGATTCCGTATGTGATGTCTACGATTTCTTTGGGCCAAGATAGATATTCCGACAACTAGCATAAGACTACAGAAAGATTCCAATTTTCTCCCTGAGAGTAAGCATATTTTGAATTGATCAGATAGCAATTGATTGTTGAGTTCTTTATATTTCTGTGTTCAAACGAGAACTTTCAGCCAAAGAGTGTTTTCTTCTCAGAAAACTCACCCAAGGTTCAAATTACACATTGACTCCCAGGGATGTCCGGTGTCTCTTGGCATTGCCTGAGGTGGATAACTTTGACACTTATGGTGGTGACCACATTTATATTGCAATTCTTATTGGGGGTCTGTTATTTCAGAAGGTGTCCACTTGACAAAAAGTGTCCCCCCCCCCCCTGCGTCACAATGGAATTCGATAAGCTATTAGTATCTGCTGATAGGACCATTGCTAAAACTTGCCAAATTCTGCCCGGGCTATGTAATGAAAGAAAAAAATAGATAGATAGATAAGAGTTCGTTGCTATACTGGTTGCTGTGTTCTGATTGTTCAGAGGCGAGCGGAGAGAGAGAGGCGCTTGGAGATAGGGATGCTTGCAGTAAAATTACAGGGGGAAATGTGATAGAAGATACAGGTTATTTATGCTATTTTCGTTTGAAATCTCACCGATTTATTGGTGGATGAAGTACAAAACATGATCCAAACGTGGTCAATGATGTTGTATTTCTTGCTCAACTTGATTGTAAACGTTGTTTTGTTTTGTAATATTTGTTTGTAGAAAATCAGTTGATTTAAATATAGTATACTAAATAGCCTATGACAAGTGTTATGGCAAGTGATACACTACGTATATCAGCTGTAAAAGGTTATGGGGAAAATGTGAACTCCCTTAATCAATCTTTGGCCATCATAAGTTATCAGACTGTACCTGGGTCCCCCATTAGAGAGGCTGGTTTCAGACTAGAAGTATAGGACATGCTGTGGCCTATACCAGGGAAATGCATAAGGGGACCGGTATTAGTAGATCATAGGAAACCCTGTTGCATTGAGATTATTGTAGCAATGACAGTACCTATTGAATACCTATGTATGTGTCTAAATTAATTGATTTATTGGTTAATTACGACATTCATGATAGGTAGTTTATCCTTTGTTTATCTTCTTCCATACCATGCTGCCATGGTGTGAGCCTCGCGAGCCTCGCTTTCAAAAATCACATCAGGAGGTAAGGCAACCAGATATTTTCCATGTTTACATTGCACAATTAATTATCTGATTATGTAATTGTTTATTAGCATAATGTCTCAATTACAAGCAGTATGTTGCACTTCTTTTTTTAAAGCTCCATGGTTTTGATTTACCACTCTTCTACCTGTTAAAACCGTAGCAAAAAAAAGCGACAGACACAGGTCGGTAAATAAGTCACGGGGGGGTTTGTACGAAAGGTTGCTTCTCTTGGTGTGACTCATAATTCCTTTAATTTAAAACCGTACACACGGTTTTGTTTGGTTATTTCTGCAGTGAGTTTTTGTGCGGCCTGTCCGTTACCAGTCATTTCGGTTAGAAGGGATCTCTTACACTGTGTTTTATTTGTGTATGCATATGCCTTTTCTGTGTATTTGGCCTGTTAAGAGAGTTAGTAATTATTAGTTGGTCAAGCCTAAGATGATGCCGAAGCATGTTACTTTGGAAATTGTATTAGGTCCCACCCTTTCCAAAATATGTAATAAGGCTGCTTTGTCAACTCGCTCTGGCTATCTACTACAATTTCAGAGCACTCTCGTCTGAGTGTGCCAGAGTGCAGAATAACTGATTAATTTTTGAACGCTCAACACCCATTGAATATGACCAGTGTCAGTAAACGTAGACAAAAAAACATGATTCAATTGTTGCCAGCAGCACAGTTACAGTCACCAACGCTCTAGATAACATGAACACAGCTTAACCAGCTCTGCTAGGGCGAGCAAAATGGTCAGAGTGAGGTGTTCTCTCATTTGTGTCTGGAAGTAGCTAGCAAGCTAGCCAACTTTAACCAGTTAGCTTGGGTGCTTGGTTGCCGTTGTGAGGTCAGAACGCTCAGATCAACCCTACTCCTTCGTCAGAGTGTCCAGTGTGCGTTATGAATGCCCCAAGAGTGAAATGCTATGCATTTACAAAGGGACAATCTGACAACTCTCTGAATTTACGAATGTACAAACACACCCTCTATTGATGTCCATTTAACTATTTTCCCAAAGAGCACCTTTTACCTACAATGCTCTGCTGTTCTAGCCCAGCGGCACTTCCCTTCCTTATTTTTCTAGACATTTACTCATGCTCTTAATTTAACATGCAATATCAAAAGTGATGCAGTCATCTCCTGATAAATGAGTGAGTAAGGGCATGTGTTCATGTAACAGTACGCATTTCACTGTTAGTCAACACCTGTTGTTTACGAAGCATGTGACAATTCAAATTTGATTCAATTTTCTACTTAAACGCAAACGCAAGTGACATGATGTGAACACAAGCTGTAGGGTGAGATATTGCAAAGTGAGGGCAAAGCAAATGGCTGCACTTGTCTGTACGCATACATTTAATGTTAAGCATCTGTGCATGTGCACATTTGTTTTTCCTCATTCTCCTGCAACATGATAGTTGTGTGACAGCAGTCATTAATTATTTGGTGGTGGCTCTTTTTAGATTTTTCTTCCTCAGATATTCTCCTCCAATTCGTTTTGAGAGGAGGCGAAGAGAGAGAACGTGAGGAATCGAAGAAAGACAAATTGAGAAAGAGCCTATCCCTGAATCCCTGAGCGGATTGGATAGGTGTAAGCAATATGTGACCTGTTCCGGGACGCTAGGCATATGTCGCACGTCCCTACGTCACCTATAACCTGTGTGCTTTCTTTCTACATCGTGCTACGCTTCGGTCTCCTCTGCTTTCCCTTTTATTCTGCTCCTGTTCTCCAGGATCTAGGGGTTCTGCAATGCTCAGAGAAGACTACCGTATCCCTTCCCCAGACCTGGAGCCACCTGATGTCCTTCGTGACCAACCACCCTCCAAGATCCCACTTTTCATTACATTATCTACAGCTACTCTTATTGTCATGTTTAATCTAATCTGCTAAGAAACTGTGCTTGCCATATCATCCTAGGCACAGTGAGATACACAGATGCACTACATACACTAGCACTGCAAACACTCCAAGAGCGAAGAGAGCAGCTGTGCCTGGACTTTGCAATCACCATCTTTAAGTCCCCCTTCCGAGACTGGATGCCTGTCGAGGGAAAGTGACGGGCAAAACCACCCTTAGCACCCACCTCCTCTCTATCCCACATTCCAGAATTGAGAGATAAAAAAAATGATCCATACCCTACTTCTGCTGAGACTCTTTTGAAGATCCCCTCTTATACTATGTACTTTACTTGTCATTCAAACTTCTGTTTTCTAAACTAAATGATATATTACCGTTGATGTGTTGATAGCCTATACTCATGTATTTCAGTCTAACTGCCATGTGGGTATATTGAATCAAAATAAACAAGTTCACGACACACCTGTTTCACAAAAAGAGCAACGTTTTCTGATTTCAATCTTAAATATTGCCAGGTTGTTGTTTTTTCACAGGGTGTTCACTGAATGAATTGTTGTAAATTGCTTTTTGGTATTTGTGAGTTCAACATTGTTCAGTTGTCCTGCATTATATTCAACCACAAGGGCACTACTGTATTACTGAGCTATGCCATGTGTTGGAGGAAGGAAGATGGGGGAAAAAATATCATAATAGGACTAATGAAAGCATACTTTAGTAAGACAAGCTCAAAATAAAAACACGTCAGCCAGACAAGCCAGTGTATGAATTCAACTGATTTGCCCATTAATGAAGTGATAACAGCTGCATGGGAGCTCACTTTTGCGATCTGAAAGGTAAGTTAATGTGCAGTTAACATGTTTTCAGCGCTAGCCTAGTGGTTCGAGTGTTGGACTAGTAACCAAAATGGTTGCAAGTTCAAATCCCCAAGCTGCCCCTGAACAAGGCAGTTAACCCACTGTTCCGAGGCCGTCATTGAAAATAAGAATTTGTTCTTAACTGACTTGCCTAGTAAAATAAAGATGAAAAAATATAGAATAATTTGAACACGTAGAACCGTTTAAGACATGACTTTTCATGTTGAAATGTTAACAAGATACCCAAAAGGAGTTGAACACATTTTTTATCTTATTAGCTAAACAAAACTTCTTTATGCAGTGAATGTTTTGCAAAATCATCTTTGTTTACATAGCAGGGATGAAAAGAATGTCATTTTGGCTATAATGATCTCCAAAATTCGAAGAATTATAACGCAGGCTAATAGTTTCTCTAATCCCATTGTGACGGGGGCACTTTTTGTCAAGTGGACATTATTTGGCATGACAGGCCCTGTAATGGGTGTACCCAGCCCCCACAAGCCTCACTGTGATTCAAACCCTGATGTGTTGTGCATGCCTTCAGGGACCATGTAATATGTGAACTAAGTCACTGCAGTCCCCTCTCCTCTGATGCTTTTTTGCAGAGGTGCCTGGGTTTTAATCAGCTAACTTTTCAAACGAAACGATCTAGCAGAACTAATCAGACCCGAGGTGTGATTAATTAACCAATGGCAAACTTGTGCCCCTTACCAGTTTTCTTAAATTGCTTGTAACAACTATTTCAGTGGTCTAGCTGGATTTCATGGGAGCTGTTTTCAACTTCATGTGTTGCAATTTAAACTACAACATTCTGAAAGGTGAAACGAGGTGGAAAACGCATAGGGATACACAGTCACCCAAACACAGGCAGACAGAAAGACAGACAGACCCCCACACACACACTCACACCACACCACCTGCTGCCGACACTGTAACATGAGTAACTTCTATTTGTATCAAATCTGATCCGCCTTGCTTTGCCAATAATAAAGACACTGACCATGGTCTGTCATGTTAGAACTGACTCAAGTTGTAAGACAATTACTCAGTAAAGCACTGCGAGCTACTCAAGGTCACTAAACACACTGTTGGATTAATCAGAGTCCTTGTAGTTCTACTGTCACAGATGCAGAATAAAACATAGATGTTTATTAGAAGCCCGCAACTCAAGGTGAGCTAGAGACATCACCTATCACTGGCTTCCATTTAACACCCCTTCTACGGTGTCCATATTTGGACAGCCTCAATCTAAGTAGGACTTGTTTCAGACTTGAGGCTGTCCGAATATAGACACCTTAACCCGCAACTACAGTTCTGTCCATTTGATGTTGGATGATGCAAGGGGTGTATGCCTTCAAGAATAGGTCTTTGCATTGGTTAGATGTTTTAAGGCCCAGGGTGGTTATAACTTCTTAATTAAAGGAGCAATAGTGACAACTGACTCTCTTTTCTCATATTAAACATGCTTCAGCTATTTAAAGGTCCCGAACATTGAAAATCATGTTTTTCATCAAATTAGATGGTATATTGATGAAACCAGGTCATATTAGGTTGAACCAAGTATGAAAAAATGACTGTAGCTGGTACATTGACAAAGGTGATTTTAAAGTTACTGGTCCCCTCCCCAGCAAGGTCACCCGTGATACAAGTCAGTAGACGATGTCCATCCGTGTCTGAGGATGTCAGGAGATTACTTGAAAACTGGCCTCTAGGGGCAATAGTGAGCGCTGTTACCTTTCAGTAGGTTTCGGTTTTGCTGAAGCATGGTGGATGGGTGTAAGCATCTGCCTCTGATTCCAAAGGTTGCAAGTTAAAATCCAGCGTTAAATTTTGTTTTTTATATTTTCATTTTAAGCCTATCCCAAACCTTAACCCTTACCTTAACCATTCGGAGTTAATGCCTAACCTTAAGAATTTGGAGTTAATGTCTGAACTTAACCCTAACCTTAAATATTCTCAGTTAATGCCAAAATTTAACCTTAAACATTACGAAATGTAACATTAGGAACAACTTAAAAATTTGACGTTTGAGAAACATGGATGAACGTCTGGTAGCCCATGTCAAACACTTGGATTCAGGAGGCAGGTATTACTTACGACTTTATGCAACATCACGTAAAGCCGGAAATGTTATACACCAATGGAAGTGTCTTATAACCTGAACTAATTTAAATATGTAACACCTTAAAACCGTCATTACGTGTGCGCGTCATACGAGTTTGTTTACAAACCAAGCAGAATGTGGAAAAACGATACTGGTGACTTTTAGCGAGCAAGCTACTTACCGGCATGCCGGAAAAAGCACACTGTGTTATGACTTGATGCAATAGTGTTAATTTAATGTTACACTATTTTCCGAAGAATGAAGACATCCGACAGAAGAGATTGCTTTTAATTTCGGGTGGACGGGCTGCACCGAAAATTACGATCATGTCAAGCATATGCAATAGACAAGTTCCTTTATCAATTGTGGAGAACATTTGATGGGTCTTGCCAGGGTCTGACACTGTGGCTGCTTTGACTTGTGAACGGTATATTTTCTGTAACACACCTGATAGTAACTGTATTTTTGTTCTTCCATCCCTAAGCCCCCTACATTGAGTCTGAGAACAGCCAGTACACAGCTGACACAAAATAATGTTATCCAGAAAAGGAGTTGCGGTGTGTATAGTATTTGTAATTTACAGTTGAAAATCATATTTGCCATTCGATTGTGTGGGTTGCTGTCTTACAGTTGATGTAGCCTTCATCATTGGGGCTAATCATGATGATTAGGGGGGTATTATTATTAGATTTTCCATCTCCTTTGATATTTCAATGATCATCGGCAGGTAGCCTAGTGGTTAGAGTGTTGGACCTGTAACCAAAAGGTTGCAAGATCAAATTCCTGAGCTGACAAGATAAAAATCTGTTGTTCTGTGTCACGGCTGTCTTCGTCCTCCTCATCTGATGAGGAGAATCGAGAAGGATCGGAGGACTAATACGCAGCGTGGTATGTGTTCATCTTGATTTTAATAGACATAGAACAATTAACGAAACTAATACAAAAACAATAAACAACGACCGTGAAGCTAAATAACAAATAGTGCTGACACTAAACCTCTGATTGAGAACCATATCAGGCCAAACACATAGAAATAGACAAACCAGACATACAACATAGAATGCCCACTCAGATCACACTCTGACCAAACAAAACATAAAACATACAAAGCAAACTATGGTCAGGGTGTGACAGTACCCCCCCGCCCCAAGTGGCGATAACCTAACCTAAGGGGAGGGTCGGTGGCCATCTGTCCGCGGTGGAGGCTCTGGCCGACGTGGACCCACTGCCCCATGTCATATCCGCTTCCGTGGCCTCCTTGGAATGGCGACCCTCGCCACCGACCTAGGATGGCAACCCTACTAAATGGCCCCACTGAGGGGAGGGCGCCTCTGACTGAGGGCAGCTCCGGACTGAGGGCATCGGACTGGCGACGTCTCTGGCGCTCCTATGCGGCGCGCTCTGGTCTGGGCTGGTCTCGGCGGCTTCCTGACTGCGGCGGCTCTGGCGGCTCCTGACTGGCGGCGGCTCTGGCGGCTCCTGACTGGACGCTCTGCGCTCAGGACAGATATGGCGGCTCTGACGGCTCATGAAGAGGGCGGCTCAGGCGGCGCGGACAGACGGGCACCAGCGCCGCTGGCCAGACGGCGAGCTCAGGCGGCGCTGATAGACGGGCAGCTCAGGCGGCGCTGACAGACGGCAGCTCAGCGGCGCTGACAACGGGCAGCCTCAGGCAGCTGGTCAGACGGCAGCTCAGGGCGCTGACCAGACGGGCACACTGTAGGAGGAGACAGAGAGACAGCCTGGTGCGTGGGCTGCACAGGAACCCCACGGGGCTGGGAGCTTACCGGAGCCTGGTGTTAGGAGGAGGCCTCTGAAGGACCGGGCTGTGGGGGAGCACTGGAGCTCTGGTGCGCAGCCTTGGCACCACTCCCCCAGGCTGGATAACTACTCTAGCCCGGACCCTCCAGAGTGCAGGCACAGGTTGAACCGGGCTGTGGGTGAGCACTGGAGATCTAGTGCCTACTACGCGCACCTCTCCCTTAGGCTCCATTCCCACATTTGCCCGGCACGAGCGGAGCGCAGGCATAGGACGCACTGCACCCTCCCAGCGCCCCGGAGACACAGCACGCAGAGCCGGCGCAGGATAACCTGGACCGAAACGGAGTACCGGAGACCAGACATGCTGAGCAGGCACAATACGCCATGGCTGGATGCCCACACTCGCATGACACTTTCGGGGGGCTGCCCTATAGCGCACCGGGCTATGGGCACGTACTGGCGACACCGTGCACTTAACCGCATAACACGGTGCCTGACCAGTAACGCGCTGCTTATAATAAGCACGAGGAGTGAGCTCAGGTCTGCTACCTGGCTTAGCCACACTCCCCGTGTGCCTCCCCCCACAAAAATTGGGGGCTGCCTCTCGTACCTGTCGCGCTGCCGTGCTGCCTCCTCATATCGCCGCCGCTCAGCTTTCGCTGCCTCCAGCTCTGCTTTGGGGCGGCGATATTCCCCAGCCTGTGACCAGGGTCCTTTCCCATCCAGAATCTCCTCCCAGGTCCAGGAGTCCTGCGGTCGCTGCTGCCCGATACCATGCTGCTTGGTCCTTGGTTGGTGGGTGATTCTGTCACGGCTGTCTTCGTCCTCCTCATCTGACGAGGAGAATCGAGAAGGATCGGAGGACCAATACGCAGCGTGGTATGTGTTCATCTTGATTTTAATAGACAGAGAACACTTAACGAAACTAATACAAAAACAATAAACAACGACCGTGAAGCTAAATAACAAATAGTGCTGACACTAAACACTACACATAGACAATCACCCAAAACCCACAATGACAAAACAGGCTACCTAAATATGGTTCCCAATCAGAGACAACGCAAAACACCTGCCTCTGATTGAGAACCATATCAGGCCAAACACATAGAAATAGACAAACCAGACATACAACATAGAATGCCCACTCAGATCACACCCTGACCAAACAAAACATACAAAGCAAACTATGGTCAGGGTGTGACATTCTGCCCCTGAACAAGGCAGTTAACCCACTGTTCCTAGGCTGTCATTGTAAATAAGAATGTGTTCTTAACTAACTTGCCTAGTTAATAAATAAGTAAAATCAAGCTGTAATGATAGCCATTTTAGAAAATTCAACATCTACTCTGTCTGCACTGCATCCCAGGCAACCACCGCAGCAGGAATGCTGTGATACAAAATCAGCTTTCCCAAGGCAAAAAAAGGGGGATATGCTGTGAAGCCTGTGAAGACAGACCCAACATACTGTAAGTCATAGTTATTCATTTCAAATCAATTGAGCATTTCAGGCACAAATTCCAAACTCAGAGATAGAAAAGTTTCACAAAAAGTGCACAACACGAATTGATAGCATCATAATAGTAGATAAAAGGAAATTAAATTCACTACCCATTTAACAAACATTTCTCTTTTTAAAACATTACAGGCTACGTACACAGGCCCCTGGATCTCCTGTTCAACAAAGTCACCCTTGATCCAGCGCCATATGATGTGGGGAAGCTGTGCAAGCTGTCCATCCAGGACAGCTGTCTGCCAAGTGTAAGAGGCCCAACAAGGAGGAGGCCATAGCTGGATTTGTCTCCCGCTTCAATCTTGGGGGTGACTGAAGCCAAGTGGGTGGGACCTGCTTGATTGATGTAGGGTCCTCTCCCGCTCCCTTCCCCATCAATCTCTGTAGTTGGTTACATTTCCTAAAGCTGAAGTTATTCACTTTCAGATGATATGTTATCACATTTTGTTACTTTGTAGAATTTCTTCGCAAGCATTCGGACAGGAGATGATTGTTACAAATTGTACAAATCAATGGGGTCCTGCTGGCTGGTGGTCGGGTGCCTATATTACGCTCTCTCTCTCTCTCTCTCTCTCTCTGTATCTCCCTCCTTGCTGAGCCCTGGCTGGGTGGGCATTTCACTTTTACATTACAGTAAATGTAGGCCTACCTGTCCCAATAAAAAAGTTACCCTGATGAGATGATAGGTATACATGCATTGCGCTGTATACTGAGATTGGCTGTTTGTCCCCACCCTGAGCGTCGATGATTGATCATGCAGAGAGGCGAGCTAAGGTCGTAGAGAGGACAGATTTATACGTTGCATATCATTTAAAAGTTACATTTCACGTCATGCTGTTCATATCAACAATTTCATATAATTGACCTGTTTCCTGCAGTCATATATGCCGGGAAAAGGGAGTTGGTTTGGGCAGGATATCTCGATAGATCTCAGTAACCCGGTTCCTGCTATTCCTGTCCTTAAGCTGTTCTTGTCTATTAATGTTCTGCATTATGTAATGTTACATGTTTGTGTGGACCCCAGGAAGAGTAGCTGCTGCAATTGCCACAGCTAATGGGACTCCAAACAAATCGAATTAGTGTACATCACTGCAGTTTAGAGCCTTAGCCAATAATTGTGTATTCACTTGATAACAATAAGACATTCCTCATTGCACTGTGTTGTTGTAGCCTTGGTAGAATACATTTATAGTCTAAAAACTGAGGCCAAATCAATAGTGGGGCTATTCGTGACCGACTGCTCCAGAGGGCAGCCTTGAGGAATGCACACATCTGCCATTTCATAAACTGTGAACTCTTATTTTTTTCTTGCACTTGAAAGGTAAATATTTATAGCCTTAATACTTAGCTAATGAGGGACCTAATAGCTAATATTTTAGTAGTAGTAGATCCTGGTCCTGTAGTGCTGCAGATTCCAGAAAAATCTATATGCTACAAAAGCTATAGGAGATGAATTTGTTATACTAGGCCTAATAGGCTTTTTGTGGAGAGAAGCAGACTTGCGCTTGCAAATTGCTGAATGTAAAATAGGCCTAGGCCAAATTAACTGTAGTGGAAAGTTGCGGAGAGAGAGTGCATCACTGGCCAGTGATGATAACATTGCTCCCCCTATGTATTAAATGGTTGCACATGACAGACAGAGATGAGCCCAGAGAAAAAGAAGACAAATTGACATCCATTAGAAAAATGGAAATCACTTGCAAACCACTTGAGCAACAAGGCAAGCAATGACATGATGTAAGAGATGTGCAGGCCAAAAAGTGTTTGTTGCTGAATTTCTCAATTTAATAATTTAAACACGAGTTTCTATAATATATTTTTCATTATGATACATAGCCTACATTGAAGTAATATTTGCAGTTGTCACTATGACAATGAACACACCCTGAAGCACTGATGAATGGTCTGTTACCGCCTTAATAATAGGCCTATTATTAGCAGTAGGATGCTTTGATCAGTGGATTGACAGATGTAAGCTGTAGATTGATCAACTTTTTCCTAGTGTGGATGCTCTCCAACATTTTCTAGTTATTTTTAATTTATCGTTACATTTCTCATCCTTGGCGTGGAAGGCTCTTTATAACACTTAAATTGGTATGCCACCTTCTAGCAGATATCATGAATATGGAATGAATACAGCAGTGGTTCTCAACCAGGGGTTGATTTGATAGAAATCACGACTTCAACATTGATAGCCTACTAAAAAGGGATTTCATATTCCCTGCTATTTTGTTTTATGCATCATTTTGGCGGGGAAGGGTTACATGTTTGTTTTTTAAACGCTCGGAGCAGGGCCAGGCAAAAATATATTTTCATTCAAAGAGGTCAGAGGACCTCCAGGAATCCCTTCATATAAATAATGATCACTCCCTAATTATTGTGAAGAAGTGTATCAGTGAATTGGATTCTGTAATTAGTCACAAAACAATAGAAATGCAATTGTGTATCGCTGCTTTTTGCCTGATATACAACAGTCCATGATCAGCTCTGTTGACCATGAGAGCATTTTTCAGAGAAAATGGGACGAGGCATACTATTTAGGCTCGGAATGACATGTGGCCCATTGTTTACCTGGCTATCAATGACAAGGGTGATTCAAAGAGCTGCCAGTCAATGTGAGCTCATGAATATAAGCTCCCCTCCCACTCAGCCTGTTCTTTCAGGCTTGCTGATAATTCGAGATGAGAAAAAAGGTAACATTTCTGTTGTGTGTTTTTATGTCAAACGCTTTTGTTATATTTCAGCCTTCTGTGATGTATATAAAGTAATATTGGGATGCAAGCTCAAAATGTAATACATTTTCACTCTATATCTGAAAGAGTACAGGTGTCTTCTTTTCTTACCATAACCATGTGTGTGAGGTGTATACTTTTGTTTCAAAGTAGATGTGTTTAAGACTACCAGAAAAACACTCTGTGTGACCCTTATTTAGCCTACTGCAGTAAAAGGTTTAGAGCGTACAAATACTACGAGTGATGTTTTGCTCATTCAAATGCTATTTTTACTGTGGAAATAGGATGACTGTGCAGGACCTATAAATGAATGTCATTGGGCTGCCATATCTTTGCTAACTCTGTAAAACAAGATTGTTCATATTCTGAGGGCCCCTCGTGGTAGAGGAAGATATGCACACAATGGGAAATGTGTGTAGACACTGCAAAAGCAGACCAAATAGATGCATTTACCATGGTGAGGGAGTAATATGTTTTTGATCATTCATTAAAGTATCTATTAATACCAATTATCAAATCAAAGCATTAAAAATGCAAGTGACTGGGTCAAGTAAAAAACACATGCCATCTTTGCACCTGATTAACTTAGATATACTGTATTCACATTTTTCTCTGAAAGGTCCGTTCTTCTTCTCAGGAGGACGTGAAGGGAAAAGGATATGTTAGCTGAGAGAGAGTGTGTGTGTGTGTGTGTTGAAATGATGTCTCTTTTAACTGTCTGTGTTTGCTTGAGTGTGTGCTGAGAGGATGTGTGTTTGTTTGAGGTATCTCATGACTACACGTGATGATCCAGTGGCTCAGATCAGTTTGGCGATGGTTGACAATGGCCAGATCCTCTCTCACCCACAGAAGAGGGGAGGGGGGGATGAGCCGCTTTTGTGACACCTCTCACCCGGTCGTACATTTTATGCAGCAGAGACTCTCTCACTTGCTCTTCAGTATCAACCAAAGGAATGTCTTTGTCTAGAGAGATTTTTGCCAGCCCAAAACTCTAACGTCCAAAAAGTGAACTTTGGAACAATATTTCTAACATCCGAATGTGGGAAATGATCCGTAGGTAGATGTAGAAAACGAATGTCATATTGTTTGTCATTTTGTGATGTTATTAAAAATTGTATGAACCAAATACTGTAACTAAGGAAGGAAACTCCCTTTGGCTGTCAAGTTTTCATCCAATCTGATTGAGTGAAGAATGATGTAAGTATTTTTAAGATATTAATGTGATTTTGTTCTTCTAATTAGATAATGGTTTTTGATGTCCTTTGCACATTAACTAGCCACCCCCCGAGTGAGCTCAGAGAGCTTGTCAGCGTGATGCAACCGCCCTTTTCAACCAGTCCTTAAAAGGACTAGCTAAAAATGTACATATCAGACCAGAACATTGCCAGGTTGCAGCTGGTGTGTAAAGTGGTTGGGAACTGAACCCTGAATAATCAACCTTTAGACCAGAAAGATGTGAGAACGTGGTCCACACGTTTGAAATGGTTAGAACTTAAGCTAAACACGAGGTGAAAAAGATAAACTCACCAGACTAGACCATGACACCGCCAGTCTGCAGCTGTGCATGTAAAGTGGTTTGGAACTTTGACTATCAACCTGAGGAAAAGGAGAAGAAAACTCCCCTCTCAGACAATCACTGGTACGGTTAAGTAGCTGTTCTTAGGAAACTGCTCATTGGAAACCGGACAACTAAGGAAGAAGGATATTGTGACCTCTGGTGGACAATCAGAGCATGTACAAATGGCCCACAGGAAAGACTCAGCAAACCAGCACTCTTCTGAAGGAGGGCTCGTTACGACAGAGAAACGGCGAATGGCAATCAACACGTAAATACATGAATGACTTCATATTCCAAACGGGTGGCGGTTCGTGTGCAAGGTATATGATTAATGTGAGGACAGTCCAAGAATGTATCCACGATAAATGTCTCCTTTTCTCTATTTCTCTTTTCCCCACCCCCTCTCCATATTAGTAACAAGCCATCATATCTTGCCAGTCCACTAGGGACCTTTGTCTCATGTAAGTGTGTATGTGTATTCTGTGTTATTGTTTAGTTAGCTAGTAAATAAATAATTAAACCAATTTGTGTAGTACTGAATAATGCTCAGGGCTGGGGTTTTTGCAGATCCAAGAAGGTTGCAACCGTTCAGATTATTAGGCTGATATGAGGTAATGATTAATAAGTGACTGTTATCGATATATAACTTATATATCTTCTAGAGTTTAATTCGGGAGATGGCAACTAGTTAAACAACTTCTTCCGTGGTGCCCCGAATCCTAATGAGTTAATTGTTACATGATTAATTTAATTGGGTAACAATTAAACATAGTTAGTGGATTACATAAATAACAGTCATCAGATTAATGAAAGTCACGTCACGACAGGTCTGTGTATGTGTTAACCTTTATCCAAGGAGGTTTCCCTGAGCCGTTCATCATGGTTGTGCAGGAGACAAGCCACAGGAGACAAGCCAGTGTTGGTTTCCCTCAATGATAAAGGTCAGCACCAGATGCGTCATGCCCATAGGGGCACAAGGGCACGTGCCCCCTCAGATTTGTCAAAAAAGTTAAAAAAATTCTGATGTTAAATTGGTCACTAAACTTAGTTATTGGGCCCACGTTTCATCATAATTATTAATAAAAATATCTGTCAGCGGTATTTTGCGGATGGGAAACACTGACTGGACTAGGCAAAGAGTAGCCCCACCCATTCTCTCTAGTAAGTGGTTCCTACCCAGGTGCACCACAGAGCAAAGATATGCATGTGGACAGTATTATAAGTGGAGGTGGAGAGAGAGTGTCGAGAGACACACAGCGATTGATTTAATTTCAGCTGCCGGTAATGGGCAGGTCTCGCTGGAGGTACAGTATGTTTGTAAATAAATTTGATCAAGCTATGAATAAATAAAGCAAACCATTTGTTTTGTTGCTCTATCCACCTATCAATTTTTTTTATAGTTGGGTAGGTTCCCAATCTCCCAAATCCCAACCTCATAACTAGCTACCAAGCCATTTCAGGCTATCAATCAAGTTAGAGTAGCTTGTCTAACTATCTTAGCTTCCATGCCTGCTGGCAAGGTTGCTAGACTTTAGAATAGACTAAATATACCAGTGTGGCAGGTGTACTACACTCTTAAGGAAAACAATTTCTTAAATAATCAATGTGCATCATTAATAAAAAATATATAAATATTTTTTTTACATATAATTAGGCATAATAATTATGGCTCTAGATTGCAGGAAAAAAAATGCAGGTGTTTGGAAAATGCTCAATTCTCACAACCTAGCGCTAAGGTTCCCCTCTCTGTGCTCTACGTCATTGTACTAGACCAGACGACTACTAAGGTGGCTGGCTATTCATTGTTTTACTTGTGGGGTAGCCATGGTCCCCTTGTACTTTTCTAGGTGGTGTAATTGGCTGGCTTTAGTTTGGGTCCAAAATTTCTTCTGAAGAGATGAACGGTTGATCAAGGACTCAATTAGGGTCAAGAGACACTGTCACGCCCTGACCTTAGAGAGCCTTTTTTTCTCTATTTGGTTAGGTCAGGGTGTGATTTGGGTGGGCATTCTATGTTTTCTGTTTCTTTGTTTTTGGCCGAGTGTGGTTCCCAATCAGAGGCAGCTGTCTATCGTTGTCTCTGATTGGGGATCATACTTAGGCAGCCTTTTTTTCCCCACATTTAGGTTGTGGGATCTTAATTTGTATAGTTACTGTGTAGCCTGCAGAACGTTACGTTCGTTAATATTTTGTTGTGTTTTGGTGTTCATCAAATAAAGAAAGATGTACGCTTGCCACGCTGCACCTTGGTCTCCTCATTCCATCAACGGACGTGACAGACACAGGGACAGCTCGGGCACCCAGGGCTAGTCGTCTTTACTAGGTCCCCTCGTGGACTCATCACCAGGGTTGGGGATTACAACAAAAACTGTGACTGTAATCCGTTTCTTTACCAGCAACGATATTGTAATCAGATTACAGATAGTTTTGAAAAACGAGATGATTACTTCTAGGATTACTTTCATATGTATTATTGATATCTACATAGCGCATTGATATGAATCAACCTGCTGCTCTCTCATTTAGCCATTTGCGCCTTACGGTTTGTGGTTGTTGTTGATGTCTGTTCACAAATGTATATATGTATTTTAAACCAATAATAGTTTAATTGAATAAATTTAAGCTGCCTATCAATCATTGTTTTTGAGACCAGTGGAAAACCAGTGAATCATGAGCTCTTGCAATAGCTGCAATGCGGATCCCAGTTGATGGAATAAAAGTTAAGGGAGTTCCTCCCTTCTAAACTCCCCCGTAGTGTTGTGCTCCAAAATGTCAAAAACTTGTTTAATTTAAGATGACCACGAATAGGGCTTTTTAATTACTCGATCTAATTTGTGCTGATAAAAAATTATATCCATAGGCCTATTGGACACAAGCTCAAACTCACGCACTTTTGACAGACTTAAACAGCTGCAAATGATCAAGATATCAGTGTCACCAACAAAAACGTAAACAAAAGGCCTATGCAAAAATGCAGCATATGGAATGCATTTTTTACCTGTAAACAGTAGTGCTCAAAGCATGCCATTCCGAAAGCAGCATTTATTTTTCAACTCGAAGCAAAGAGCCTAATCAGTTCTCCATGACAACAAAATATTAATCAACAGGCTAATAAGTCCTTTTTGGGGGGATTATGCTCAGGTAAAACAGTTTGGCTCACCTAAATTTCCAAGTCCTATTCTTGAAGATCAAGGGGTATAAAATTAATTAGAGTGACTGGAAATCTGACAGACTGTGTTTTTTGTTTTATGTAAATATATAGCCTACTCATATTGTTATCTGGTAGAAGCCTACATAACCAACCCATAAAGTAAAATGCACCATTGATTTATGGCCAGCTACAGTATGTAAACTCTAATACTGATTTATCCTGCAATAGTCCTTCAATTAGTCATATTAATTTTGTCTTCTTCCAATGCCTCTGGAGGAGGTTGAGTTTTATTGGGATGAGTCTTGTTCTTGAGGAAGAACTGAGCGATTTCCGCTAGATGGGCCAGCTGTCACGCCCTGACCTTAGAGATCCTTTATATGTCTCTATTTTGGTTTGGTCAGGGCGTGAGTTGGGGTGGGCATTCTATGTTAATTTTTCTATGCTTTCTATTTCTTTGTGTTTGGCCGTGTGTGGTTCTCAATCAGAGGCAGCTGTCTATCGTTGTCTCTGATTGAGAACCATACTTAGGTAGCCTTTTTCCACCTGTGTGTTGTGGGTAGTTGTTTTCTGTCTTTGTGTCTGTACCAGACAGAACTGTATCGTGTTGTTCGGTTTATCCCTTGTTATTTTTGTCATAGTGTTCACTTTTCATTAAAAGGCATGAACACTTACCACACTGCGTTTTGGTCTCCTCCCTTAGACGATCGTTACACCAGCTTCATAGTCAAAATTTACTGTGCAGCTGGCACATCTAGTGGACATTTTTGCATTAATTTTTTGTAAGAATGTATGAAAACAAAAATGTGCTTTCATTTAATGGGGGTAGGCATTAGGGTTAGCAGTGTGGTTAAGGTTAAGATTAGGTTTAAAATCATAAAGTTGTAAGACTTAGTGGCTGTGCCAGATAGTGACCACTCTGCAGAGCTGCCTCCAGAAAAAGATTCCTGACAAAAGACTAACATGTGCATCTTAAGGGGAAAGTAATCAGATTACATTACTGAGTTTGGGTAGTCCAACAATTACACTACTGATTACAATTTTGGACCGGTAACTAGTAACTGTAATAGATTACATGTATAAAGTAACCTACCCAACCCTGATCATCACATAGCAGCAAGATTGTGGCTACAGGGCTCAAGCTCGCTCTCCTGATTGCTCCAAGGTTCATTAAAGCTTCAATATGTAAGTTTTTGGATGACCCAACCAAATTCACATAGAAATGTGAGTTATAAATCTGTTATTCTCATTGACAGCAAGTGTAAGGAGCGGTAGATATGTTCTATGTGCACTATTTCTAGGCTTCCTGTTCTTAAATTACAATTTAGCATCTTTTACTTTCGGTTTTGAACACCAGCTTCAAACAGCTGAAAATACAAAGATTTAGATGGTACAGTGATTCTTTTCACTGCTTGATTTGTCACATAAACTGAAATTAGGCAAACTATTAGAATTTTTGCAACCAGGAAATGGCGGTGCAATCTTTGCGTTCTGCACCTTTAAAATGAAGGGAAGGAAATCCATCATCGCTGCAAATAATTTCAAGCTCCCATTAGCGAAGCAGTTTCGAACTCAATTGTTATCTCGCAGTGTAGCTGCTTTAACAGCCTTGTTCACACTTGAAGCTGAGTTAATCTGAAATAAACCGTCAAATTGTGACTGATGTGTCACACTACCCTCTTACAGGAGGGTAGTAAGCGTGTCCTAATTGAACTCTTGATACTGAGAGATTTACTGTACGTTACTGATCAATATTCATGCTCTTATAACAGATTAATTGTACATTGATTTCTATGACGAGATTAGAAAAATACATTGACAAATGCTCACATTCTCCACATAATCATCATTTCAGGATTACTTATTGATTCTAAGTAATGCCTCAACACTGCATCCTTGTCACTGTCATAGAATGTCCCTTGTATTAAAGGGCACCAGTCTAGCTGTGCTGTCACAGGAAAGACCTGAGGATAGATGTTGAACTGTCTCCAACCCGTCCAACTGGGAAATGCTCCATCATAGAGAAAGAATAAAATAAATGGAGTGTTACAGCTCAGGGAGGATTTATCAGTCCGGTTTGGTGTACTCTCCAAAGTGAGATATTTGGGATTTTAAGGTTATATTTTTTGGAGAAATAGTGTATTCATTCTCTTTGCCAATTTTGAACTCGAGTGAGTTTGTGTGAACTATACATTTTAAAAGTCTTCTGGCCTTTTTTTTGTCAGTTATATTTGATGTCACTGAATAAATATTGGATCTAAAACCACAAACGATGGTGAGTAATCATTGATTACAATACGTGTATAATAATGTAAAAAATGTGAATATTTTCAAGACAAATGGACTGACACTCATTATTGTCTATATCTAATTAAATATTAATTTCAGTTAAGATAATTACTGCAAGGGTCATTCCCTTCTCATTTTAAAAAGCTCTTAAAAGGTCCAATGCAGCTGTTTTTAACTCAACATCAAATAGATTCTGGGTTACAATTAAGTGCCTTACTGTGATTGTTTTCAATTAAAATGGTCAAAAATAAACAAGCCAATATAATGGCTAAAATATACTCAAGTATCAAAAGTGGAAGTGAAAGTATAAATAATTTAAAATGCCTTATATTAAGCAAACAGACGGCACCATTTTCTTGTTTTTAAAATGTACAGATAGTCAGGGACGCACTCCAACACTCAGACATTATTTACAAAATATGCATTTGTGTTTAGTGAGTCCACCTGACCATAGGCCGAAGGGATGACCACGTGTTCTCTCGATAAGTGTGTGAATTTCACAATTTTGAGGTCAGGGCTCTGTGCAGGCCAGTCAAGTTTTTCAACACTGATCTCGACAAACTATTTCTGTATGGACCTTGCTTTGTGCACAGGGGGATTGTCATGCTGAAACAGGAAAGGGCCTTCCCCAAACTGTTGCCAGAAAGTTGGAAGCACAGAATTGTCTAGAATGTCATTGTATGCTGTAGCGTTAAGATTTCCCTTCACTGGAACTAAGGGGCCTCGCCCAAACCATGAAAAACAGCCCCAGACCATTATTCCTCCTCCACCAAACTTTACACTTGGCATTATGCATTGGGGCAGGTAGCGTTCTCCTGGCATCCGCCAAACCCAGATTCGTCCATCGAACTGCCAGGTGATGAAGCTTGATTCATCACTTCAGAGAATGTGTTTTCACTGCTCCAGAGTCCAATGGTGGCGAGCTTTACACCATTCCAGCTGACGCTTGGCATTGAACATTGGGATCTTAGGCTTGTGTGTGGCTGCTCTGCCATGGAAACTCATTTCAGTAAGCTCCAGACGAACAGTTCTTCTGCTGAAGTTGCTTCCAGAGGCAGTTTGGAACTCGGTAGTGAGTGTTGCAACCGAGGACAGATGATTTTTAAGCGCTACCTGCTTCAGCACTCGCCGTAGTTAAAAATGTATTACAAATATGTATGTTCTCACCCATTTACACACAGTACTCCATAATGACAAAGTGAAAACATGTTTTAACAATTACAAGTATAACCATAACATGGTGCAGCTGCCACTATGCTTGAAAATATGGAGAATGGTACTAAGTAATATGTTGTATTGGATTTGCCCCAAATATAACACTTTTTATTCAAGACAAAAAGTTAATTGCTTTGCCACATTTTTTGCAACATTACTTTAGTGCCTTGTTGCAAACAGGATGCATGTTTTGGAATATTTGTATTCTGTACAGGCTTCCTTCTTTTCACTCTGAGTTAGAAAGGACGCCTGTTTCTTTGTAGTGACTAGGCGTATTGATACACCATCCAAAGTGTAATTAAAGAGTCACTGAGTACACCGATATTTCACTTCCTTAAAATCCCAATGAATGAATCTAAGATAACTCAAGAAATCTGTCATTTGCCAAGGATGCGTTAGTTGCACAATTTTATATCTAACTAATGTGTTTGCCGTGCAGGTCTGTCTCACTGTCTATGCTATTGGATAGAGAGCAATCACAGCAGCTTTTCACCGCATGTTAGCGGGCAAATGGACATCATCAAATGAAAACCCAACTTTCATTTACTCATTGTGACACACAGATGTTCCAAATTCTGACCAAAATTATCCTATTTACACTTTTTTTGTGAATTTTGCCACTAGAATAACTGTTTCTGACTCGTATTGATGCCACATAGGTCATTTTCAAAGGGATTAATTTATTTTTAAAGGCAGTCGCTCTTTAATAACTTCACCATGCTCAAAGGGATATTCAATGTCTGCTTTTTTTTAACCCATCTACCAATAGATGCCCTTCTTTGAGAGGCATTGGAAAACCTCCCTGGTCTTTGTGGTTGAATCTGTGTTTGAAATTCACTGCTTGACTGAGGGAACTTACAGATAATTGTATGTGTGGGGTACAGATGAGATAGTCATTCAAAAATCATGTTAAGCACTATTATTGCACACAGAGTAAGTCCATACAACTTATTATGTGACTTGTTAAGCACATTTTTACTCCTGAACTTATTTAAGCTTGCCATAACAAAGGGGTTGAATACTTATTGACTCAGAATATTTATTCTTTTCATTTTTTATTAATTAGTAAACATTTTGACATTATGGGGTATTGTGTGTGACCCCAAAAATCTCAATGTAATCCATTTTAAATTCAGGCTGCAAAAAAATCAAGGAGTGTGAATACTTTCTGAAGGCACTGTAACTGCCAAGGCTGTCCCTGAGATCGTTGTCTACCCACTGATCCAAACAAACCTCCTACACCACTCTCTCATTCCTAGATATCATTGCTTATTTAAACCCCAGTGCCAGCATCCAAGTGAGAGAGCTGCCAAACTGTTGGCTCTTCATCCCTGGCTACATCCCACACAGCATCTCAAGGAGTGGGTTTGTCTGCCAAGCTCGTTGGATGCAGACAGAAGACGAATGGGATCTGAGACTGAGGATGTTCGCTAAGGCTCAATACACAAATCCATTGAGCTGAGGGTGATACTGCACTGCTAAACATTATCATCACTTTCATTTAGAGACTGTAGATGTTTCTTTGATTACTTTGATTAATTATTGCCTAGGTGCCAGTATGAAAGACAATACCACAGAAACCATTTGTCATTGTATTATTAATTATAGGATACTTTGTATGACTGGATCAACTCTCCCAAGGGGGGCGAAAATATTCTTCTCTACTAACAAAGGCTTTTGGTGCGGCGAATTGTTGCTCTTTTCAAATAAGATATGCCATCTACCTTAGCCAAAACACACACTATCAGAGTTTCAGCCTTATTTAGTTAACCAGCCTTCGTGAACACACCTCAGGTGTAAAGCAACTCACAGAATGGACAATCTCAGGGATTGATAACTCCACTCTTGACATCTCACTCCTGAGGCTTGGTCATCTTTTGACCAGAGAAACTGCCACTCACTGAAGCAGGAAATCACATAATGGTGACAACCTAACTCTGTTAGGTTGTCCTGTGCTTTCTAATGAATTAAGTAAGCAATAGTAGATGTATGACAGGTGATGGAAGCTTCTGGCAACTGACTTCACACAGTCAAGATACAAACTGTCATCAGGGTAAGTTAGTTGACCTAAACAGTTTGTGTTGTGACAACAGTTGCCATGGGTGTTTATGTAATCTGTTATCATTATGACAGCAGTATTTTATGTAGTGCTTAAATGGTTACTTTTTCATGTTTTTACCACAATCTTAATTGTTTTCTTTCTTGAGAGAAGTTCTTCGACAACTAAAAATGATCCCTTCTAGAGGGTTTAAGTAATGCGCACCCAAACAATGATTAAAATAAGACTCAAAAACAGCGGCCCAGTTTAACGTTTTGCATAACAGATGATTCATAGCTAGAGAAGGAGAGGTCGGTGTTGTTTAACCACTTTCATCTCTTCTGTCACATAATGAAAACATCCAGTGGGGCTATTCTCGACCCGTTCAGTGTGTCTGCGTTTGCCACCAGAAGACGGCTTGTTTTTCCAGTTATCTGCCTACCATAACCCAGCTCTCATAGATATAGACAGGCTTGTGTGAGAGGTCCTTTTCAAAAACATCCTGGGTCTTTGAAGAATGGGAGACTGCTTATCTTTTCTCCTTTCATCCTCATCAGTGGTCTTCAGCGTAGCTCAAAGGGACTCCAGATTAGAATATTGAAATAACAGATTCTGTTCTGATTACTATGAAACAGGAAAAATACACTATTCTCACCATTACTTCTGTGTTAAAGAAAAGCTACACATAAAAGCCATATATCTTGATAATCTAGCTATCATCGTAACTTGGATTACTCCCTTGTAGGTATTGTTTTTGTATCATTGTGACTCACCACAAGTGGCACTATTATTGATGTTATACGGTTTCTTAAATGATTCGTTTTTTAAGGATTCTTAAAATATCCAATCAAAATGTAGCGTCCAGCGGACCATTCTAGACGTTTCGGCTAATACAAAATTCTCCAAAACTCCAAAGAAGCGGCATGACAACAACGTGATTTGCAGGTATGGTTACGCGAGACTATACCTACAGCAAAGTACTAGTGTAACTCCATTTTCCAGAAATAATTCATTAGCCATTTCAAAGCTGCCATCATTAAAAACATTTCTTCATTCCATAAATATTCCTCGGTCTAAATGTTTCTGTCTATGTGTAGCAATGACGTGTTACTCGCCACTGTATGTTTCCATATTATCTTCACCAACCCTGCTTAGACACAACCTAGATTCAGCACGATCTTCCATGTCTGCTGCATGAGCTTTCGGAGTATAGTTTCATTTGGCTCTTTCAGTATTGGCTCTTTCAGAACTCCGGCAGCAGCTTGGAAAGATTGCTAGCTTGCTGATTGAAACACTGCTCATGATTCAAAAGCACTCACACTGAAGGGCTTCACTCACTCCACCACAGGAGTTCTATCCCAGTCTCCAGGCTCTGAAACACACAGACTAGAATCATCCCCCATTCTAATCTCCAAAGTTACATCCCAAATGTCACCCTGTCCCCTATATAGTGCCAATAGGGCTCTATTGGGCTCTGGTCAAAAGGGCTCTGGTCAATAGGGCTCTGGTCAAAAGTGGTGCACTATATAGGGAATAGGGTGTTATTTGGGACGCAGATCAAGAGTTCATCCCGCTGCTATCAGCAGCACTGATATGGTGGGCCCACTGTAATAACTCACTAGAGATGGGCTCGGCCTCAGACACAGGTGCAGCAAGGTGATGAGGGCCAAGGCTATACTGTACATGAGAGGTGGTTAAGAGGGCCACTCTCGCCTAAGTGTATCTGCAGAGCACTCAAGCCCACTCTTCCATGTCAGATCTTCTTGAGAGGTGCATGGCTCTATCTCGGGGGCTTTCTTAGTAGCATAATCGAAGGCTGTTTCCTTCCTCCTCTCTTCCTATACATTCTTGGTTAACAATTGGGCTGTATTGTTGTGATTTTTCTTTTAAGGCAGATATATTGTATGAACACATTGTATGTACGTACGTATGATGCTTTTCATTATCGAACTGAATGTGCATCCAGTTCCAATTTTTAGAGCATATCAATTCATACGAGACAAAAATGCTGATAGTGTGTCAATCTAAGTAACATAATTAAAAAATCTCATCAAAATCTGTCTGTTTTTTTATGGGCTGCGTCTCAATCCATCACATACTCTTATAGTGGCCTTCTGCAAGCTACAGTGGATTTTGTCAGACAATGAGACATCCTGAAAATTGGTCTTCTCACGAAAAAGTCTAAATGGTTTGGCCTACAAACTAATATGACCGCTCTATGGAAAGATGAGACTCTCACAAACACAATGGTGTCTCGTCTGCAGGTAACCTGTACTGTTTTTTTTAAAATTATGTAAGTATGGAGCTAGTTATGTGCCTACCCCAAAAAACGTGTTAAATAGCTGAAAATAATTCAAAGTAATATATAGATATTTCCTGACCTTTCTTATACCTCCAAGATAGGTATAGGACAGACATTTCAAAACCTTATTTCTTATGCTTTATTTTTTTACTGTCTTTTTCGCCATTTATGAATGTTATTCAATGGGTTTCTAAGGCAAATTTCAATATTTTATCACATATACAATACCAGTCAAAAGTTTGGACACACCTACTCATTCAAGAGGTTTTCTTTATTTTTAAACTCAGCAAAAAAATAATTGTCCTCTCACTGTCAACTGCATTTATTTTCAGCAAACTTAAAATATTTATATGAACATAACAAGATTCAACAACTGAGACATAAACTGAACAAGTTCCACAGACATGTGACTAACATAAATAGAGTAATGTGTCCCTGAACAAAGGGGGGTTCAAAAAGTAACAGTCAGTATCTGGTGTGGCCACCAGCTGCATTAAGTACTGCAGTGCATCTCCTCCTCATGGACTGCACCAGATTTGCCAGTTCTTGCTGAGAGATGTTACCGCACTCTTCCACCAAGGCACCTGCAAGTTCCCAGACATGTCTGGGGGGAATGGCCCTAGCCTTCACCCTCCGATCCAACAGGTCCCAGACGTGCTCAATGGGATTGAGATACAGGCTCTTTGCTGGCCATGGCAGGACACTGACATTCCTGTCTTGCAGGAAATCACGCACAGAACGAAACAAAAAAGTGTTCAACAAATCAATATATATTTGAGATTCTTCAAAGTAGCCACCTTTTGACTTGATTTTGATTTGTTGGTTTCTTGGTTACTACATGATTCCAAACTTTTGACTGGTACTGTTTGTATATATTTTTTTATACCTAAAGGGGCCCTAATATTCAAAGTCAAATTGCTAAATACAGGCACAAAACAGCGTTTTATGAATACACATAGCATATGTATGTATAAATGCAGCTGGATGCAGTTTTCCAGTAGTGCTAAGTCCATGAAATCATCTAATTGAACACGTTTAGGTGTATGTCCATTGATCCTTACTCGCTAAAAAGTTATCAACATCTGCAGTTGCAATTTATCATGTTGACAACTCTGGTGTGCTCTGTGTGATGATGCAGCAATTCATCAGGGATAATACCGCAGCGCATTGCATAATGACTGTTTTTTTTTATACAGCTCTAATCAACCGCATAGTGTGCAAAGCTCATTAATTTCGATGGTATTTAATTAGAATAATAATTGCTGCAAAAATGTTTTTCAATAGGATTTGATTGTTGTCTGTTGATAAGCACTTACATGGACCCATTTAAGTATACAACAGGTTCTCAGTGTGTACTGACATTGACAAGGCCAATTGACTGAACTCTGACCACGACAGCCTAATATACCAACACAAACATATGGTGTACTTAAGATGCTGGATAGCATTTTAGCTATCTTTCCCAAGTATAACCATGTACAGATGTAGGATCTTAATTTGATCACCCTGTTGAAGGAGAACGTTCCTGCACTGCAGCGCCTCTTCAACTTCAGGAGACTGTAGAAATGTGGCTTGGTCCCTAAGACCCTGACAAACTTTTACAGATGCACAATTGAGAGCATCCTGGCGGGCTGTATCATCGCCTGCTACGGCAACTGCACCGCCCGCAACCGGAGGGCTTTCCAAAGGGTTGTTCGGTCTGCCCAACTCATCACCGGGGGCACACTGCCTGCCCTCCAGGAAACYTACAGCACAGGAAGGCCAAAAAGATCACCAAGTACATCAACTACCTGAGCCACGGCCTGTTCACCCCACTATCATCCAAAAGTCGAGGTCAGTACAGGTGCATAAAAGCTGGGACTGAAAAACAGCAGACTGTTAAATAGCCATCACTAGCTGGCTACCATCCGGTTACTCAACCCTGCACCTTAGACGCTGCTGCCCTATGTATGTACATAGACATGGAATCACTCGTCACTGTAATAATGGAACACTAATCACATTAATAATGTTTACTTACTGCTTTACTCATTTCATATGTATATACTGTATTCTACTGTATTTTAGTCAATGCCACTCCAACATTGTTTGTCCTAATATTTATATATTTCTTAATTCCATTCTTTTACTTTTAGATTTGTGTGTATTGTTGCTAAATAATCTGCTAAATATGTGTATGTGACCAATAACATTTCATTTGATTTGGTGTCTTTCTCCAAATCTTCTCCCAAGTACACTGAAGAGCTATGCTCTCTCAAAGCAACTGGCCGTTGTCTAGAACCACACTATAAGAAAACTGAGCTTACTGTACATGCACAGATGTATGAGCAGCATCAACAAGAATACAAACAGGCCTTAAATGCAGTTTGGACATCCTACTACTCCCAACTGATCAGTAACTGCAGTGGTAACTCCCGGGTGCTGTTCTTCCAAAGCAAAAATGAAAACATCAATAACACCATCATGTTCTCTCCATCCCCGGTAGTTGAGCTACCCAGTCCCACACTCTGAGTCAAGGTTCTCCACCTTCACCACAGTCACTGCAGCTGATGTAAACAAACTGGTTAGGACAATGTGACCCACCACTTGCTCACTTGACCCTATCACCACTTCCCTTGTCAAGACCTGTTTACCTGCTCTGGAGTCTTTCTTCACAGAAATTATGAACAAGTCCCTCATCACTGCATGTGTTCCTCCTCAGCTAGAACTATCCCCACTCACACTAGTACTCTAAAATCCTTAAAAGCAGGCCTTTTTCCAACCTGCCCTTCCCGGGTTCACTCCTCAAACGTGCTGTTTCTAGCCAACTCCAAAACCATCTGGACAATCAAAACATACTTGAGCCCTTCCAGTCAGGTTTCAGAGCGAGGCACAGCACTGATACTGCCCTTGTAAGGGTCACCAATGACCTCCTCATGAATGCTGACTCTGGGGATGCCAGCATCCTCATACTGCTGGACCTCAGTTTAGCATTCGACACGGTCAGCCACGCCATCCTGCAGGACCGCATGGACAAGCTCCTGGGCCTGTATCACTGTACTGGATTGGTTGCTACCAATTTGTAGCCATCGGTCCTAGTAGGTCAGACACAGTTGTTGTCCGACAAGGCTCTGTCCTGGGGCCACTACTGTTTTGTATCTACATGCTGCCACTGGGAAACATATTGAGGATCCACAGACTGCGATTTCAGTTCTTTGCTGATGACACTCAGGTCGATGTCTCCACAAACACTGACACTGCCAATGTTACTGTCCTGGTCAGCTGCCTGCAGGACATCAAAGCAGTTGAGTTTCCTGCAGTTAAACTGCAAAAAGACAGAGGTCGTCCTGATTGGCACTCACACCATAGTAAACAAATCAGCAGCTACAGTCTCAAAATTGATGATGTCAAGGTCCTCCACTCTAGTGAGGTTCACAACCTGGGTGTGATACAGTATTTGACAGTCAGCTCTCGTTTGAGTATGACCAAAGTTAAAATTGTCCATTTATGGAACATTTACGACCTATGCTATCACAACCTGTAGCTGAGTGACTCATCCACGCCTATATTTCATCCCGTCTGGACTAATTTAACACCCCTCTTTGTTGGTCCATCTGCCAAGTTCCTAAACAGGCTACAATATGGCCAGAACTGTGCTGCACGTATCCTCACCCACACCTCCCCCATGAGCACATCACTTCAGTACTGTTTAACCTCCACTGGCTCCACATATGCTCACGCATCGACTACAAAATCCTGGTTTACACCTACCAATTTATCCACAACTCTGAACCCAAGTACCTGTCTGACCTCATTCTACCCTCCTGCCCACACACGCACCCTTCGCTCCTCCAGGTCCGACTCCCTTCAGCAGCCCTGCAACAGACTAAAAACTTTGGGTGACTGGGCTTTCAGTTGCGTGGCTCCGTGGTGGTGGAACACACTTCCAGACACTATAAGGGCTGCAGAATCTCCGTCCTCCATTAAGGCACAACTCAAGACCGTTCAGAAAAGCTTTCAAGGACCTATGCTAATTCTGTTCTCGTGTCTTCCGGATCTGGCAACACCTGTATATAGCTTTAATTGTTGTCTGTGTTCTATGGTCTTTTTTTTTGATTGTTTTTATTATTATTATATTTTATTTTTTGCGCATTGGGTCTGAGAAAAGTGTTATACAAATTAAATGAATTATTGTTATTATTATTACCTTCTTTTTTACAGATGGAGGACATGAGAGATGGTTTGTCATGGAGTCCCCTGACTAAAAGACAGGTTGATATAGATGACTAAACCTTACACTCAGCATTACAATTATACAAGACACATCTATTACTTTTCATCATCTTTTGCTATTATTGAATTGAATGCAAGGGGGGGAGGGGGTGACCCCTGTGCATTCTTCAAACATGTCAGGGAACAGTCTTATACAGATGTAGGATCTTAATTTGTTGCTGAGAATTTTTCTGCACGGCAGGAAATGCAAACTTGTACTGTATTTAAAGTTAAAAAAGGCTTAGAAAGTTAGTAATTTCAACTTGATTTGACCTAAGAAAAAATGTATCAACCCCTACAAAAAAATCCATGATTTAAAATGCAGATATTAATTCACATTTCCTGTTGCTGCAGGATTATTTTCCTGCTGTTGCAAACTGGCTCAAATTAAGATCTTACATGTGTATGGGACACCATACAAAGGGATAACAACTAACATGTACCACCTGACAAAATGTTGATAGGTACAATATCTGTATTGCCTGTGAATGACAATAGAATACGAAAGACAAGTGTAATATTTTCACATGGTTTTATGTGACTCATTTCAGGAAACTAGGCGTATGTCGCGCGTCACTACATTACAGGAGAGCCATTTTAACGTAAACATACATGTTTTATCAAATTGTGTTTTTTGGCAGAAATGCCTTCTGGAACATGTGAACTTTCATGTGCCTAATAACAAACTTGTATGCCATCTGTATATACAAATAAAATTGTTAAATTACGAGCCTAGATGGCTTAGCCACAGAAAAATTCAAACGCTCTGGATAACATAAAAACAGTATAACCAGCTCTGCTAGGGTGAGTAAAATGGTCAGAGCGAGCTGTTCCCTCATTTGTGTCTGGAAGTAGCTAGCAAACTAGCCAACGGATCAACCCTAATCCTTGGCCGGAGCGTCCAGTGTGCACTCTGAATGCTACAAGAGCAAAACGCTCTGATTTTACGAATGGACAATCTGAAAACGCTCTGAGTTTACGAACACCCAGAGAGCACTCTGAGCACACTCTGGCACTCCAGATTGAATTTATGAACACACCCATAGTATAAACCAGCCTTAAGTCTTGAAATAGTTGGTTGTTTCGTACATGTCCTCACATGTGAATCCTTAAAGAGCTGGGTGGGGCTAAAGCTTAAGAGGGTGTGAACGATGCTGAGTGGGTGTAGACAAAGAAGAGGTCTCCCGTAACTGTACCAAAACATTGAAGGGCCATTTTCTCAAAAGTGAGGTTACAAGTTTATCAGCTTTCAAGCAGAATTACTTTCCCGTTGTTTCTCAACTGTATAGTGTATGATATACCATATTTTAGCTCTACTTTTATCCAATGTAAAAAATATAATTTCCAATGTTGCTCCATAAGACCCGAATCGAGCTGGTTGGTCACATATTAGCAGAACACTGAAGGATGGGTTATTCCACATGGACCTCTTACACTTGAAGGAAATTAAAACATTTACTTTAGAATATCTATATAGAATAGAATGCCTAGTTCTGGGACAGCTGAAGTTGTAGTCTACACACAACTTATTTTTATTTGTAGGTAAAGTGTAGGCATACTGTCTTTATAAGCAAATCAATATGATAGCCCATTTACAGCAGAAAATGTTTGTCTTTGTAATACAAACACACCCATCCATTTTTCATTGATAAATGTATCTACACTCAAGCTGGCCATGTTTGTGCAATGCTAACATGTAGCCTACATCTGTAGAGATATGTTATTTGTACGCCGGGAAAGATCTAACAGCGAACATAAGGAGAGACGAGACAACTTGTCAGTTAGCTATAGAATATCGTGTTGATAGCTGAGCTGACTGAAGACTGGGCATTCAACTCGCAGTTGTTGATATCGTTTTCCAGAGTAACATGTTTTTACGTGACTTGATAAAACTTGAAGTTGCAAGCTACTTTCGTAGCAAGGTGTTGTAGAACGGGTGTCTCATGAAACACATTCCAGACACAGGTACTTCTTGCTATCTTGGCATAACTGTGATTTGACATAAATATCAACTAGCTAGATAGGCTAGCCAGCTGGAGCTATCCCCAAGCTAACTTCTGTCAGGTTTGCTAAACACAAGGTCAGCGCAGGCTTTAGCCTACACATAGAACTGAATTAGCAGATAATCTTGAGGTGATCAGGAGGGGAGAAGTCCTCAACTTCAAAACTTCTTTCCATAGCAAAGCTAGCTTAGCTTACCTCACGGTCACTAAGTTATTCACTACTGCCCTTGTTGTTTGTTGTGATTGAATGAAAAAGACACAACCAAGAAACACCCACATTAAACCACACCCCAAAGACAACTCCCATTTGCTGCTTCAGTAATGGCCGCTGCATTTCTAAATGACCACTGGAAGAAACACATGCTGAATCGGTGAGTGCAGTTCACCTTTAAAATATCCTACCCAAGACACCTTCAAAATGTACTAATTCAGCATAATGCCTTTAAGGCATACATTAGGGGAATGATAATCTCATACTCTGCAAAAATTCAATCTGATTAAGATATGAAAATTAAAGAAAAAGAAAATGCTATCTTAGAAAAAGCCCATAAAAATATTTACAAGGTAAAGAAGAAAAGAAAATGTCTGAACTTAAGCAGAAATACGATCTTTTACTTTTGAAGGGAGCCAAAAACTACAGTTTAAACTCAAATAAAGCATACTACTTAATGACAAATAAACCTGGTAAATATCTCGCTGCACTCACAAAACGAATACAAGCCAAACAAGTTATATTTTTTATAAGATAAAGATACAACACGATTAATTACCATTTTAAAAGCTTCTTTGAAAATGTATATAAATCAGAATTAAACAACAGTTGGACGGATCCTATAGCCTTCTTAGACTCAACAACCCTGAAGCAATTACCAGCAGACAAAAAATAATCACTAAAAACAGTGAACACCCAAAAATAAATATTAGATACTATCAAATTATTTGCACAGAGAAAAGCACCAGGCATGGATGGCTTTCCCATAGAATTCTATTCAACATTTTGGGACAAAGTAGCACTCTTATTTATACAAATGAAAACACACGTCACTCAACTCAGTACTTCCTAGTTCCATGTATCAAACAGTTATTTCTGTTATATTAAAATTAGGAAAATCTGGAGAGTCCGCTTCTGATTATAGACCTATAAGTATAATAGAATAGCCAACATTTTACCAGACTTGATACATATCTATCAAACAGAGTTTATTAAAAATAGACACTTACAAACAAATACAAGAACATGTTTCAGTTAATATACAATACACAATACACAAATAACAAGATATAGATCTATCAATAATGGCTGTTGATTCCGAAAAGGCTTACGACCGTCTTGAATGGCATTTTCTATTCAAAACGTTGGAAGCTGTCAACTGTCCAGCTGAAATAATAAATGTAATAAAAATATTATATAAAATGTCCTAAAGCAAAAATATACACAAATATTACATTATCTGAAAAGGTGCACAAGACAGGGATGTGCCCTCTACCCCCTCCTGTTTGCACAGGCAATTTAACCACTTGCAGAAAGAATTAGACAGGACCCAAACGTAACAGGTATCAGTATTGGTAAACATGAATATAAACTAAACTTATTTGCAGATGATCTCCTGATATACCTGACCAATATTTAAAACTCAATGCCCCATTAACTTTTCAGAATACTCTAAAATCTCAGGATATAAAATGAATGTTAAAAAAGAAGTGACAACAAACAACAAATATTGTCACGCCCTGATCTGTTTCACCTGTCTTGGTGATTGTCTCCACCCACCTCCAGGTGTCTCATGTTTTCCCCTTTAGTCCCCGGTGTATTTATCCCTATGTTTCCTGTCTCTTTGTGCCAGTTCGTCTTGTTTTACCAAGTCAACCAGCATTTCTCCTAGCTCCTATTTTTCCCAGTCTCTGTTTTTTCCTAGCCCTCCTGGTTTTGACCCTTGTCTGTCCTGACGCTGAACCTGCCTGCCTGACCACTCTGCCTGTTCTGACCTCAAGCCTGTCTATCCACTTGTACTGTTTGGACTCAGACCTGTTCACTGAACCCCTGCCTGTCCTGACCTCGAACCTGCCTATCCCCTGGTACTGTTTGGACTCTGACCTGGTTTATGAACTCTCGCCTGTCCCCGACCTGCCTTTTGCCTACCCCTTTTGGTGTAATAAATATCGGAGCTCAACCATCTGCCTCCTGTGTCTGCATATGGGTCTCGCCTTGTGCCCTTATCAATATATAAAGATAACTGTATTCCCTTACTCAACGATATAAAAGCATATCTAATTAAAGGGAACAATCTTCCCATAAATCTTACATGTAGAATGAACATCTTCAGAATGGCATGGTTCCCACATTTTCTGTATTTATTTTTACCAATTACCCCACTGAAGACATTCTTTAAAAGTATAGTATGTCATAACAGACTTTATATGGGGGAATAAAATTAGGATAAAATAGAATAAAAAGGAACATTTTACATCTTCCTAAATCTGAGGGTGGTTATAACCTTCCAGACTTGGAATTGTATCAACTCGCTACCCAAGGTTTTCACTTGTGACATATACTGTTGTTAACTGTACTAAAGAGGAACAATGGCTATATACAGTGTATTCGGAAAGTATTCAGACCCCTTGACTATTTTCAGGTCTTAACAGAGATGTCCGATCGGGTTCAAGTATGGGCCCTGGCTGGGCCACTCAAGGACATTCAGAGACTTGTCCCGAAGCCCTGTGTTGTTTTGGCTGTGTGCTTAGGGTCGTTTTCCTGTTGGAAGATGAACCTTCACCCCACTCTGAGGTCCTGAGCGCTCTGGAGCAGGTTTGCAACAAGGATCTCTCTGTACTTTTCTCTGTTCATCTTTCCCTCGATCCTGACTAGTCTCCAATCCCTGCACTTAAAAACATCCCCACAGCATGATGTTGCCACCACGCTTCACCGTAGGGATGGTGTCAGGTTTCCTCCAGACGTGACGCTTGGCATTCAGGCCAAAGAGTTCATCAGACCAGAGAATCTTGTTTCTCATGATCTGAGAGTCCTTTAGCTGCCTTTTGGCAAACTCCAAGCGTGCTGTAATGGGCCTTTTACTAAGGAGTGGCTTCCGTCTGGCCACTCTACCATAAAGGCCTGATTGGTGGAGTGGATGCAGAGATGATTGTCCTTCTGGAAGGTTATCCCATCTCCACAGACCGGTGATGATCAAGACCTGAGTTGTATTTAATCATGACTGAAGCTTAAAAGGGACATTTGAATTAGATTTGTATTAGAGGATTTAGATATAAGAGAACTACACGTTATCACATTGTATAGCTTGTCATTGTATAGCTTACCATCTTCACCTATGAATCTTTTCTTCACTGCTTTTTCACACCCAAAGATTATTTAGATGACAAAATGGAGCTCTGTCAGTGACCATCAGGTTCTTGGAAGAGTCTTGGTGGTTCCAAACGTATTTCATTTAAGAATGATGGAGGCCACTGTGCTCATGGTGACCTATAATGTTGCAGAATCTTTTTGGGGTACCCTTCCCCAGATCTCTGCCTCTACACAATCCTGTGTCGGAGCTCTACGGACAATTCCTTCAACCTCATTGCTTGGTTTTTGCTCTGACATGCACTGTCAACTGAAGGACCTTATATAGACAGGTGTGTGCCTTTCCAAATCATGTCCAATCAATTGGTAGAAACATTTGAAGAATGATCAATGGAAACATGATGCACTTGATCTCAATCTTGAGTCTCATAGCAAAGGGTCTGAATACGTATCCTCTACAGGACCCCCCCCCCCCCCCCATGGGACGGTTGAGCTAACATAGGCTAATGTGATTAGCATGAGGTTGTAAGTAACAAGAAAATATCCCAGCGCACAGACATATCTGATATTGGCAGAAAGCTTAAATTCTTGTTAATCTATATGCACTGTCCAATTTACAGTGGCTATTACAGTGAAATAATATCATGCTATTGTTTGAGGAGAGTGCACAGTTGTGAACTTGAAAATGTATTAATAAACCAATTAGGCACATTTGGGAGGTCTTGATACAACATTTTGATCAGAAATGCAATTGTTCATTGAATCAGTCTAAAACTTTGCACATCTAGTGGCCGAAATCTAAATTGTGCCTAGATTCCTAAGTCACATATTGGCCTTTCTCTTACATTTCAAAGACGATGGAACAAAATAAAAATGAACAGTTTTTTTCTCTGTATTATCTTTTACCAGATCTAATGTATTATATTCTCCTACATTCATTTCACAAACTTCAAATGGTATCAAGAATATGCATATCCTTGCTTCAGGTCCTGAGCAACAGGCAGTTAGATTTGAGTATGTCATTTTCGGCGAAAATTGAAAAAAAAAAATATATATATATATATTTTTTATACATTTTTGCATGCACATCCCCAAAATATTTTTACGTGTCTATTTTCAAAGTATAAAGCTAAGAACATGAACAACGTCATAGTTAAGAACACTATAACAATATGGAAGAAAATTAAACGTATTCTACAAGAACCAATATCACTCTCTAAAAATACAACCCTGTGGAACAATCCTTTGATATATTTTCAGAATTCGCCAATAAATTGGTCCACATGGAAAACTAAAGGCATAGAAACCATACATTTATTTCCATTACATAATTTTAAAAAACATTTTGGACTGAACAATGTACATACAGTATTTTGAAATACATGCTTAAAAGTTACATATCTTAAAATGTCCATTTTAAATCTTTTGGACATCTGTATAACATCTGTAAACATGAATAAAGTTGTTAAATTACAGGGCTTAGTTGGTTTAGCCACAGAAAATGACAAGAAACTTCATGCAAGCCATGATTGGCTGAGATAATGAGTGGGCTGGACATGCCGGGAGATGAGTTTCAGATTGGTCTGCCGTGTAACATCTTTTGTCTATAAAGTGAGCTGCTCGTTATGTTTTGATAATCCTTTCCGCTGCAGTTTTTTCCAAAAGACAGAATGTTATTCATCTGGAACAGCAAATGTGTTGCTACTGCTCTCAATACCATTGCTGCAGTCTAGTTACTGTTTCAGATATTTTATGCTTCTAATTTTGTCAGAAAGTTGTTTTCATTGCAAGTTAAAGCTTACTCTTAGCTAACTAGCTGACGTTAGGTGGCTGGCTCGCTAGCTAACATTAGCATTAAGTGTAATATATAGTTATATAATCTCAGAAAGCCATTTGCATTGCTAGTTATGACAATTGGTGTGTATTGCTAGTAACCTATGGATTGGGATAATGGTTAAGCTAGCTAAACTGACCTGTTTTGAGAGCTCCTTGGTCTTAATGGTGCCGCTTGCTTGGTGGTGCTCCTTGCTTAGTGGTGTTGCAGACTCTGGGGCCTTATAGTACAGGTGTATACAGTTGAGGTCGAAAGTTTACATACACCTTAGCCAAATACATTTCAACTCAGTTTTTCACAATTCCTGACATTTAATCCAAGTAAAAATTCCCTGTTTTAGGTCAGTTAGGATCACCGCTTTATTTTAAGAATGTGAAATGTCCGAATAATAGTAGAGAGAATTATTTATTTCAGCTTTTATTTCTTTCATTGTTTAACTTGGGTCAAACATTTTGGGTATCCTTCCACAAGCTTCCCACAATAAGTTGGGTGAATTTTGGCCCATTCCTCCTGACAGAGCTGGTGTAACTGAGTCAGGTTTGTAGGCCTCCTTGCTCACACACGCTTTTTCAGTTCTGCCCACACATTTTCTATGGGATTGAGGTCAGGGCTTTGTGATGGCCACTCCAATACCTTGACTTTGTTGTCCTTAAGCCATTTTGCCACGACTTTGGAATTATGCTTTGGGTCATTGTTGGAAGAACCATTTGCGACGGAGCTTTAACTTCCTGACTGATCTCTTGACATGTTGCGTCAATATATCCACATAATTTTCCTTCTCATGAAGCCATCTATTTTGTGAAGTGCACCAGTCCCTCCTGCAGCAAAGCACCCCCACAACATGCCGCTGCCACCCCCGTGCTTCACTGTTGGGATGGTGCTCTTCGGCTTGGAAGCTTCCCCCTTTTTCCTCCAAACATAACGATGGTCATTATGGAAAAACAGTTATATTTTTGTTTCATCAGACCAGAGGACATTTCTCCAAAAAGTAAAATGTTTGTCCCCATGTGCAGTTGCAAACCATAGTCTGGCTTTTTTATGGCGGTTTTGGAGCAGTGGCTTCTTCCTTGCTGAGCGGCCTTTCAGGTTATATTGATATAGGACTTGTTTTATTGGGGATAGAGATACTTTTGTACCCGTTTCCTCCAGCATCTTCACAAGGTCCTTTGCTCTCGTTCTCAGATTGATTTGCACTTTTCACACCAACGTACGTTCATCCCTAGCAGACAGAATGCGTCTCCTTACTGAGCGGTATGACGAGTGCGTGGTCCCATGGTGTTTATACTTGCGTACTATTGTTTGTACAGATGAACGTGGTACCTTCAGGCGTTTGGAAATTGCTCCCAAGGATGAACCAGACTTGTGAAGGTCTACAATTTTTTTTCTGACGTCTTGGCTGATTTCTTTTGATTTTCCCATGATGTCAAGCAAAGAGGCACTGAGTGAAGGTAGGCCTTGAAATACATTGTAACGGCAGCCTTCCTCCTCTTCGTCTGAAGAGGAGGTGTAGCAAGGATCGGACCAACACGCAGCGTAGCCAGTGCTCAACATGTTTAATACGAAACTGTGAACACTTACAAATAACAAAATAATAAATGTGGCAAACCGATACATTCCTAGCTGGTGCAGAGAAAACACAAAGACAGGAAACAACCACCCACAAAATCCCAACACAAAACAAGCCACCTATATATGATTCCCAATCAGAGACAACACAAAACATCTGCCTCTGATTGAGAACCATATTAGGCAAAACATAGAAACAGACAAACTAGACACACAACATAGAATGCCCACCCAGCTCACGTCCTGACCAACACTAAAACAAGCAAAACACACAAGAACTCTGGTCAAAACGTGACATACATCCACAGGTACACCTCCAATTTACTCAAATGATGTCAATTAGCCTATCAGAAGCTTCTAAAACCATGACATAATTTTCTGGAATTTTCCAAGTTACAGTCAACTTAGTGTATGTCAACTTCTGACCCACTGGAATTGTGGTACAGTGAATTATAAGTGAAATAATCTGTCTGTAAACAATTGTTATAAAAATTACTTGTGTCATGCACGAAGTAGATGTCCTAACCGACTTGCAAAAAACTATAGTTTGTTAACAAGAAATTTGTGGAGTGGTTGAAAAATGAGTTTTAATGACTCCAACCTAAGTGTATGTAAACTTCCGTCTTCAACTGTATATACTGAGATCATGTGACACTTAGATTGCACACAGGTGGACTTTATTTAACTAATTATGTGACTTCTGAAGGTAACTGGTTGCACCAGATCTTATTTAGGGGTTTCATAGCAAAGGGGGTGAATACATATGCATGCACCACTTTTCCATTTCCATTTATTTTTTTTATTTTTTTTAAACAAGTTTCACTTCATTTCACTTCACCAATTTGGACTATTTTGTGTATGTCCATTACATGAAATCCAAATAAAAATCAATTTCAATTACAGGTTGTAATGCAACAATATAGGAATAACCTTAAAGGGGATGAATGCTTTTGCAAGACACCTTATTATAGGTAAGACATATAACAGCTTGCAGAGAGCTTATCCACCTGACAAGCTCTTCTGAAACAAATAAATAAACTATGTGAACTAAGACTTAAGTGAACGTTTGAGCATAACTAACGAAATTACCGTTAACTAAAATGTATGCTTAATTTTACAGAATTTATAGAATTTATTATTCAAGAGACAAAAATCACAAATTCTACAGCACAATGGCAGAGTCATGTCTTAAGTGTAAAACTACAAATTACTCAATAATCCATTCTTTCTGGGAATTCTATAAAGTCCAAAAGTTATGTGCAGAGTTAGAAAGTTGTCTGTCAGAAGTATTACAATGTAAACATACTTTTAATTTGTCTGTCTGCGTATTTCAAGACATGGCACATGGGGTTGTAGTGAGGTACCCAATGGGCTGGACGATTCTCTTCGCATCACTCATCTTGAAAAAAATGTATACTAAAAACATGGAAATCAATCATTCCGCCATCATTAACAGAATGAAAAAATCGATTGATTTATTATTGAAATAGCATGGTCGACAGAGAAAAACAAATTGGTACCATTTAAGGCCATGTGGCAATAATAATGCAGGCACTAGGTGTGAGCATGCGGGTCTGGGCAAGTGAGATGTAGTCGTTGTTTGTGAGCGTCTGTATCTGTAAGATTTTTTTTTTAATATACAGAATGGACTAACTCAGCACAATGACGCTGAAGCATTGAATTGCCATTGTGAAACAGAGACAGGTAATGATCACAGTCTATTTCAAACTTGAATTGTTATTTGAGATCAACACTTGGAATAGGCCCATTTAAAGTCTGTTTAGGTAATATACAACTCCCATTAACATCACTTGGCTTGCTGGGTCGACAAAATCCACAAAATAATAATACTCCAACGCTCCCAACAAATACTCTTACTGGTAAGTGGCATTGTTTAGTTCGAAAGAGATCCTTATCAAGTCCTTTAATTGAAATGTTATGATTCACGAAATAGTAAAGGAATGTGTTGGAGCATTTGAGTGTGCAGGGCCTAGTTTATTATATTGAGACAGGCACCCATTTGAAATAGATTTAATTGATTGAAAACCAAAATATTGGCATAAAATGTTGACAGGTAAACACAGTGTGGACCCAAAATGTGGCTTTCCGTTATTGGTTGATTTGGGACTTTGGATTCCAGAATGGATGAAGTCAACCAATGCACACCAGATCCACAAAGATGCCTCCGTTTCTCACACTCCGAACTTTGCTCAAACCCCCTCAGGAGTAAAACCTCACTCATTTGCTGTCTCCCGACAAGTGGAAAAGTTCCTTGCAGCAATACCAACATTTATGTTGGAGTGTTGTATTCTCCCCTTCAAACTTCTTGTTAATTAATTATGCCACTCGTTTCAATCTCATACAGGATCCAGTGAGCGGGAATATGCCTCCATACCTCCTATATGTGGCTACCGAGTTTAGCTCATCCCAGCTCATTTGAAAGTCAAATGTTCCCCCTTCGCCTTTTCCACTTCAAGCGCAGCGTTGATGACGAAACACTTAATCAGGCCTCCGCCACCGAGCATCAATCAGAGATAACAAGGCAGGAATACGGGTCATCCTCTATGCCGAGCTTCAAGTGTCCCCCCATTCCCACTAATGAGGGGGACCCTACTGTGACTCCTGTTGTCGAGGCGATAGGTCCCTTGTTTCCCGCCATTTGTTGGAAGCCACCTCACGGAGATGTAGAATGCAAGGGCATGTGGCAGGTTCTTCTGACGAATCACAGAGAATTCCGAGTTAGGGATGCGTTTGTTAATGACATGGTTTTGGGAATAGGTGAGAATACATTGGGTTTTCCTGAGAGAATAGTGCTCGCCTGCATCCCAACAGGCACCATATTCCCTACATAGTGCACTATATAGGAAATATGGTGCCATTTTGGACGTACACATCGTCCTATTCTTGGTGCCACAATAAGGGTAACATGTACAGTAATCACTTGGGACAGATAATGTATGCGTACCTAAAGTGTCAGACAACACTGCCTGTGATAGGACAAAGCCTATATACACTGCTCAAAAAAATAAAGGGAACACTTAAACAAGACAATGTAACTCCAAGTCAATCACACTTCTGTGAAATCAAACTGTCCACTTAGGAAGCAACACTGATTGACAATAMATTTCACATGCTGTTGTGCAACTGGAATAGACAACAGGTGGAAATTATAGGCAATTAGCAAGACACCCCCAATAAAGGAGTGGTTCTGCAGGTGGTGACCACAGACCACTTCTCAGTTCCTATGCTTCCTGGCTGATGTTTTGGTCACTTTTGAATGCTGGCGGTGCTTTCACTCTAGTGGTAGCATGAGACRGAGTCTACAACCCACACAAGTTGCTCAGGTAGTGCAGCTCATCCAGGATGGCACATCAATGCGAGCTGTGGCAAGAAGGTTTGCTGTGTCTGTCAGCGTAGTGTCCAGAGCATGGAGGCGCTACCAGGAGACAGGCCAGTACATCAGGAGACGTGGAGGAGGCCATAGGAGGGCAACAACCCAGTAGCAGGACCGCTACCTCCGCCTTTGTGCAAGGAGGAGCAGGAGGAGCACTGCCAGAGCCCTGCAAAATGACCTCGAGCAGGCCACAAATGTGCATGTGTCTGCTCAAACGGTCAGAAACAGACTCCATGAGGGTGGTATGAGGGCCCGACATCCACAGGTGGGGGTTGTGCTTACAGCCCAACACCGTTCAGGACGTTTGGCATTTGCCAGAGAACACCAAGATTGGCAAATTCGCCACTGGCGCCCTGTGCTCTTCACGGATGAAAGCAGGTTCACACTGAGCACATGTGACAGACGTGACAGTCTGGAGACGCCATGGAGAACGTTCTGCTGCCTGCAACATCCTCCAGCATGACCGTTTTGGCGGTGGGTCAGTCATGGTGTGGGGTGGCATTTCTTTGGGGGGCCGCACAGCCCTCCATGGGCTCGCCAGAGGTAGCCTGACTGCCATTAGGTACCGAGATGAGATCCTCAGACCCCTTGTGAGACCATATGCTGGTGTGGTTGGCCCTGGGTTCCTCCTTATGCAAGACAATGCTAGACCTCATGTGGCTGGAGTGTGTCAGCAGTTCCTGCAAGAGGAAGGCATTGATGCTATGGACTGGCCTGCTCGTTCCCCAGACCTGAATCCAATTGAGCACATCTGGGACATCATGTCTCGCTCCATCCACCAACGCCACGTTGCACCACACTGTCCAGGAGTTGGTGGATGCTTTAGTCCAGGTCTGGGAGGAGATCCCTCAGGAGACCATCCGCCACCTCATCAGGAGCATGCCCAGGCGTTGTAGGGAGGTCATACAGGCACGTGGAGGCCACACACACTACTGAGCCTCATTTTGACTTGTTTTAAGGACATTACATCAAAGTTGGATCAGCCTGTAGTGTGGTTTCCACTTTAATTTTGAGTGTGACTCCAAATCCAGACCTCCATGGGTTGATAAATTTGATTTCCATTGATAATTTTTGTGTGATTTTGTTGTCAGCACATTCAACTATGTAAAGAAAAAAGTATTTAATAAGAATAGTTCATTCATTCAGATCTAGGATGTGTTATTTTAGTGTCCCCTTTATTTTTTTGAGCAGTCTATTTAGCTAATGTGCCTAAATCCACATTGTATGGTCATTTGCATTGCTATAGAATATTGTATCATATCCAATGAGGATGTACACGAGCTAATTAGATTTGGTGTGTGAACTGAATAATTGTCACGACTTCCTCCGAGGTCGGTCCCTCTCCTTGTTCGGGCGACGTTCGGCGGTCGACGTCACCGGTCTTCTAGCCATCGCCGATCCACCTTTCATTTTCCATTTGTTTTCTCTTGTCTTCCCACACACCTGGTTTCAATTCCATCATTACATGTTGTGTATTTAACCCTCTGTTCCCCCCCATGTCCTTGTGCAGAATTGTTTATTGTAATGCTTGTGCCCGTTATGCTGGTGTGTGATGGGTTTTACCCATTGATTATTGTACTGTTAACGGTGGTTTTATTTATTAAAGTGCGCCGTTGTCAATCAGTTTTTGCTCTCCTGCGCCTGACTTCTCCACGCACCCCTTACAATAATGTATTTTTTCCTCTTAAGAAATATTCTTAAACCCGCAATCAGTATCCAGGGGTTGCTTGTAAGCATACATTGTAGAACAAACTCAACCGTAACTGGAATTGTTAAACATTGAAGGTAAACTGTAAACAAACCACACATTTGACCTAGAACACACTGAACAGTTTGTATTAGACAACATTAGATTCTCTCCAAAGATTTCTCAACAGGATTTCTTGTTACTACATGATTCCTTGTGTTATTTCAAAGTTTTGATGTCTTCAATATTATTCTACAATGTAGAAAATAGTAAAAATAAAGAAAAACCCTTGAATGAGTAGGTGTTCTAAAACTTTTGACCGGTAGTGTACGTGGTAGTCTTAGGCCCTGTTGTTCCACCTTACCTTCTGATCGGCTTCTTTTTCACCATATTGCTTACACCCAGTGCTTCAAACCTTTAAAGATAAGTGTCTAGGGTTGTTTCTGGACGGGCCCTACTTTCTGTTTGTGGTAATTTCGAAAGTTTTTTCTCACCCACTCGGACACAGTTTAGAACTAGTTCACGTTGTTTGACCATTTCTTGCTGCTGTAGTCCCTGGCGGTAATGGGCCTGGATTAAAATGCTTTCTCCATTCTAAATTGATATTTGAATTTCCCAAAGGGGGGTTTTACATGATGTGCGGTGTTTCCTTGGAGCTGATGGATTTTCAAGACCTATTTGAGATTCTTATTGGATGGAGACCCATAAAATTGAAGGTTTGATTGAAACACCCATGATGTTCTCCTTATCAATTATTCAAGTAAATTGCAAATACATTTTTTAACCATGCCCTGTTTTGGAGAAGCAAATAGCCTGAGTGTTTCATTGTGTTGGCGCCAATGTAGTTAGCTACAGCTACCTAAGGAATAGGGGGAATTAGTTTACCAAATTATTCCAAATTATTGTTTTATTCACCTACCTACATATGCTTTGACTCCAATATAGAGTCAGTTCCCAATTCAATCAATCTACATTTCATGTGAGAAGTAGGCATTAGTCTGTCCAAAATAGAAAGGAAAATGACATGCGGACCACAATGCCTACTTCACCCATGCTCTACCAAGGTTTTCCAGCAAACAGCTCTGACCTACTACAGTAGCTATATTTGTCCATTGTACTTCAAAAAATTTATAGGCAGGTTGCTTATGATTCAAACCTTCTCAAACAGCCTAATTCATACTCTTAGAGGAAGTGCTCCCACAATAATGTGATTTGTACTGCATAAAAGGTATATTATTGGATTCTTCACACACCACACAGACCACCACACATTTTCTATTCCACTACCTTTTCAAGCTTTTTTTACTATATGGAAGAAAGCTTTGCTTATATACTTACAAGGCCATCAGGCTTGATTGAGTGAGTTGTTTTGTCTTGTAGTCATTTGTGTGGTGCCTGCCTTGTTGTTCTTCGCTGTTTAAATAGTCATTTATTTAAACCTTTACTGTATTCTCGTGAAAGTCTACACACCCCTTGCACAGTCTTTACATTTTGCTGCCTTAGAATGAAATCTGAAAAGGGATTCAATTAGATTTTTTTCTACAGATCTACACAACCTACTCCACATATTCAAAGTGAAGGAAAGTTAGAGAAGATCTTCAAAACAGCTGTGAATCATTAAGAATCATATTTGACCACTTTGCACAACTCTTACAGGCTGACTACACCGCTCGCGTTGCGTGTGTGAGTGTTGCAAAGTACATTTAGAAATCTATGTTATTCAATTATTGTGCTCGCCAACGAGCGTCTGCGTTGCCAAGGGCTGAAATAGAAGTCATTCCTATTTCTGACGCAGAACGCGCTGCAAGTCCTGCCTCTCCCATCTCCTCATTGGTTTATAGAAGCAGGTACCCACGTGCCATCTCCTCATTGGTTATACCCACGTGGGTGACTGAAAGACGAACTGCAAGGTACACACTCCAGTCCAGTTGGTGGCGGAATGCACCTTAAACTGGTTGCTAACCGCCATAACAAGTCTGGAAGTTCCGCCTCCCATCAATTCATTGGTTCTCACAACAAACATACTTCCCCTACTTCCTGTAAACAAAAGCCAACGTGGGTGCTTGAAATATGGATGAGGAAAGATTTAGCGTTGAAGTACAGAAGTACTCACGTTTATATCACCCGTCTTCAAAATTCTACAAGGATCCAACTTAAAAAGATGCGTTATGGAGAGAGATTGCAAAGACCATGCACATTTCAGGTAAATTATAACAACCCAACGAACTAGCTAGCGTTAGCTGAATGTAAATGCCATGTGTGCTGTATGCTTTTTTAAATACAGAAGTCCTCTGAAGCCAACAGTCATGTGAGATTTTTGTGTTATTGAAAACTACTAGTATTTCCATTTTTCAAATGTTCATGTTTATTTTTTGTTCGTTGTTGAACTAATGATGGAATTGTACAATAGTTTTAAAGTGTAGAATGACTACACAAAACAAATGAAGATGTCAAAGTTGAACTTACTGTCTGTCCCATGTTGATAAACTACACACACCCACACTCTCACACAGTGCATCGAAGTAGGCCTAGCTACAACCAATCAATTCTGCCTTCCACAGAGGTGAAATACTTAGTAAACTTTCCCCTGACAGAAACTGCCTCCTGGCTCTGGATGGCTATGCCTCTCATGCCTTGCCTAATCCCTGCCCCACCCTGCTGTAGCCACATCTCCACATCACAAGGCTCTGTGAGGAAGTTGTGGGGGATGCACATTGCAACCACTAGGGTATCAACCTTGCTTGGCAGTAGGTTTATTTTTTGGTAGAGGATCCTCCATCTGGCCACAAGGATCCCGAATGTCTTCTCCACTGTCATTCTAGCTCGACAGAGACGATCGTTGAACATTTCTTTCTCGTAGCTGATATTATGCCCGGAATGTGGCCTCATCAGGTAGGGCTTTAGTGGGAAGGCAGCGTCCCCCACCATTGTGTGTGGTATCTTTCCCAAATCTTCACCCCCCCCCCCCAGGCAGAAAGGCATCTTGGCGCACCTGCATGGTTTTTGATGCCATTGCCCTTCCAAGTGGGGAGTTGGCATAGACTTCTCCGTTACTGTTTCTCCCAAAATCCCCCACTTGAATAGCTGTGAAGCAGTAATTGGCATCCACAAGGGCGAGTAACACCACAGAGAAGGTTCCTTTATAATAAAAAAAAACAGCTCCCTGAGTTTGGTGGTTTGGTGATCATAATATGTTTTCCATCAACCGATCCCAAACAATAGGGAAAATCCAATTTTTCCTGAAACTCTTGAGAAGTTTGTCCCCAGGTTTCCACAGTGGGTCGTGGCAGATGGGTCGCCAGCATCTTCCTCTCTATGGCCTCACAGGTCTCCATAATACACTGCGACACTGTCTCGAATCCAAAGCGATAGGTGAAGGCCAGGCTGCAAATAGAGTCTCCAGATGCCAAATACCTGTAATGACAAAATAAATGTTTTGTTATTGKTTAACAATCAATTCTATTTTACTCTTCACAGAAGTTGAATTGTGCAAAACCAGATGGAAATCCATCCGTGACACTTTTGTAAGGCACCTACGGAAGGCCCAGCCCAGTGGTTCTGGGGGAACCAATCAGAAAGAATGGAAATTCATGAAAATTGTATCATTCTTGATACCTTACGTCCAGCCAAGAAGGTACGTTTTAATAAACATTTGAATTGATTGCACAGCATTCTAAATCTCAACAAATTGCAATATTGCTTTTCTACCTGCTAAGTCACTACGTGATTGGTTCATGTCAGCTGGTATCCCATTTCTGAATGAGTGATTAGATAGGCCTATAGATTATGAATCAGTCTCTTATTACAGAGGAATGATGAAAACCAGCASTATTAGACATTGTGGCCCAGATTTCAGAAATATGATTAATTGAGCCTGGGCTGAGGTTTCTAAAGTTTACTTAAAACACGTTTAACTTTACATTTATGTTGACCTTTTTTCAGCTCAAGAGGCAACCTCAGCCTTGAAAATGCTGATTCGCCTCAGCCACAACCTATGGAGCCCGATGACGCTGAAGACGACGTGGTGTCCCTGAGCCATGACCCTGTGCTTCAGATGCCTAAACAACAGTCAAGACCAACCACTACAGGCACAGCTCAAGACTGGCAGCCAAGGAAAAAAAAACAGAAAGTCAACTATCAAGATGTGGATGAAGAGCTGCTTGCATTTGTCAGGAAGCCAATCCCTTCTGCTGCTACCTCAGAGGATGAGGCATTTGTGCTCAGCCTTGTGCCAGAGCTGAAGAAAATAGGAAGAAACAAGGGACGTCTGAAAGTGCAACTACTGTCAATGATTGTAAACTGGGATGACCAGTATGCAACACCTATGCCACCACCTCCACACCACAATGGCTCTTTGATGCTCCGCATTGAAGAGGTGGACTGCAGCCAATGATGTACGGACAGCCTAGGCATCAATACTCCTACTCACCAGGATCTAGGTCTCCAACACATAACTGGGATGACCAGCAGGCAACACCACAGCAACCACCATGGCCATCATGTACGATGAGCCGAGGGATCAATACTCACCAGAACCTAGGTCTCCAACACATAGCTGGGATGACAGTACATTCAGTACATTCTCTCAAGAGAGCTAGGACAGAGACTCCCAGTCACATCAATAATCACCTCCGAAAAGGCAGAACCCAGCCCTGCGCATACTTAGGCCCATGTTCTGTTTTAGTGTTTTCAAAAGGGAAACATTTAAGGAGGCACTATTTGCACTTTGTTGGTGCAGTTAAATATGCATTGCACCTTGCATTTAACTTTTTTAAATTGTTATTTTGCTATTCAGTGGATATTGTTATTGGGAGGGATATGCCGTATTTGTTTACATGCCTTGATGTGACTGTTAATGTCACCCACAACATGTTCACCATGCCTTGATGCGACTGTTAATGTCACCTACAACAGGTGCACCATGCCATGTTGTGACTGTTTTTATTACCTTGAATAATAATAAATAAAAGACTAAACAAAGACCAGTGTGTCTTACTTACCGTGAGTATAATGAAGAGACACTATAACTGGTAATCTGCTTCCTAGATGTAATGGAACACAGGCCTACATCTGTGGAGCATCATGATCACACGTTTGCTGGAGTTTCTTTACATCCATGCACCTGCTTACACAATACAACCTTTTCCAATAACGTACCTTAGAGTGACAGCTAGTCTTTGCTTAGGCTCTATTGGGGTCCTATAGTTGGTCGTCCGCTTGGTGAGGTCTGGGCCAACAAAAGACAGAAGAGTCTCCATCTCTTCTGCACTCATCCGGAAGTATCGGTGATGCCGGGCAGGGTCCAAGAGCAGCTCCTGGACAAGGTGGTAGTATTGCCATGCTCCCTTCTCAGCACATTTATGGGATGCACCCATAACCTCATCCTCCTTCCCTGTCTGCACCTCAGTAATACAAGGACAACCAACTTCTCTTTTAGCAGGTGGCGTCTGTTAATCCATGCTGTTCAGAAAAGCATGCATAAAGTATTGTTTATTTTTTAGTTGTATAATATTACAGTTTCTTATTTCATGGGCTTTTATTCAGTAAATGCATTGTTTATATCTCATACAAGAGTGGTTTGGTTGTAAGGTGAAAGAGACTGGCTAATTATAGTAATCAGCTTGCCATCATGTATATTCTTGGCATAATGGAGTTTTTGAGAGGAAAGTGCCTAAATGTGTAAAACAATTTGCATTTATTAAATGTATTAACTCCTGTCCTGGCATCTCTATTGTACAATATGCAATCATGTACTTACCCATGTTATCACTCCTCAATCGCGGTGAAATCAAAAGAATCAAAATACATTTCAACAGGGTCACTGAAATTCAGACAAGAACAGACGCTAATAACATCGTTCCGCCCCCAAAATAATGTAATTGGTTCAGAGTTTGTTTTGATATTTTAACCTGCGTGTCGTGATCGCGTGTGGTGTTGGGGGACAAAATCAATTTGCGCACGGCCGGTTTGGGTTCAGTGTTAGGGACAGATCACAATTTACTGGGGGGAGGGGTGGTCCAAAATAGGGGAGGGTTGTCAAAATTATTATTTTGCTCTGGGGACGGTTGTGTGTTTTTTTTATTGGGCACAGAGGAGGGTTGTGGGTTTTGTTTTCTGCTTATAGACACACGCTCTGCATCCTCTCGAATCCGCTCACTCTTAGAACCTAATGCTTCAATATAGCCTGAATATTTATCATTTAACTTTTAACATGTATTATCTTTTATATGTGGCATAAACACAACCAGTCACAATGTTTTAATCGGATTAGGCTACTTCAAAAGTCTACTTTAGGCCTGTGCACGTTCATCCAAAATCTAATTTCAGCATCCTCAAAATGGCTTGACATTAACCAGGTTTCCATCCAACCCTTTTGTGCGAGTAAAATAGCCTACATGTCCATAAGTTATGATGAACTTCACAGGGTGGAGAAAGTCCACCGAGATGAGGTTGATGCTTCTTTCAATAAATATTGAGGGTCTTATTCTGGTGAATGATGATCAATGCTTGGCTGTCATTTGACAAATTAAAATAATCTCACACTTTTATCCATAATAATCTCATCGTGTGGTGGTCTATACCTGCACTGTATCTGCAAACTGTTGGCTAGAGTGCACGTGCCAATACCAGAGTGTGCACATTCGCTATAGCCTACCAATACACAAAACATTTTGTGACAATACCGTCAGTAAAATGCGATAGAAACCCAATTAACTTCTATTTTATATTCGGGTACATAGGAATTTAACCTCACAAGTCATTTTTATGTGCACTATATTTTATCTGCAACAAGTCAATTTGATGGAAACACAACTCTGATGGGAAAATGTGCCAGGGTTTCTCTTAGCTGGTAGGCCTAATTGCCGGCTTTTGGGCCCCCTAAAAATATAAAACTGATAACAAAATAATGCTTATCTTTATACAATATATTTAAATAAAAAAATAAAAAAAATGAATTCGCCTCCTTCTGTACATCTATATCTGTATAGCAGACGCAGTAGCCATCTGACATAAAGAAATGCATGTTGGTGTTGTAGCATGCCACCAGTGCATCTCTATCTCTCTTTTAATCTTTCTGGGGCTAGACCTAAGCTTTTTTATTTATTTTTTATATGAATATCATACAGTCGACACCTAAGCCTATAGGCCTATGCATGCAATGCCCTGATGCATTTAGTGCTCAAATCTCCAACAATTGAACCATGAGGTGGACAATTATTGTTTTAGGAAAGTAGCCAAAAAATAAATAAAAAATAGGCTATAAAGTTTTGAATATGCTACACATCGAAACCCAAGGAATAGTGTTTTTGGAATTTGTTATAGGCTGTTAAGGACATGTAAATGTGGCTCATTTGGCCAATATCCTTTTTTATTGATGGTGCTGGCTGTGCCAGGTTGTATCTGAATGGATGTCTGGTAAATTTCTCAAATGTCAGGTAAATTAAAATCTTCACGGTCACGTTGTCCAGCGCCACATTTTCTTGAAGGAAACTCTGAAAATGCTTATATTAATTTTATACAGATTTTTGAACATTCACATGAAAATCTATCTCCAATTGGATGTAAACCTAGCTATAGAAACCCTGAAGACTATGGCAAGTGCCATAGTCCAGTGTAACTTTTAATATGCCTGCACATAGCGGCTTGGTTGGGTTGTGTTTCGGAGGACGCATGGCTTTCGAACCTTCGTCTCTCCCGAGCCCGTACGGGAGTTGTAGCGATGAGACAAGATAGTAATTACTAGCAATTGGATACCACGAAAATTGGGGAGAAAAGGGGGTAAAACATTTTTTTTTTTTTAAATACAAAAATATGCCTGCACATCATGGTTCACCAGCAGCTCCAAGCATCTAAAGAATAGCCTAAAGCTACATATCAGCAAAACAAGCTTGAAAGAATAGTACTTAAACTCCCCCCTCATTCTCATCTGGAGGTTGAGCATTGTTTGTCTGTATCTCTGTAATGTGTCTGTATCTATGTAGCCTAATTGATTGTCTTTATGTAAAAAAATAGGAACCACAATGGAAATAAGTCCCCGACTTTATTGTGCAATCCTGGTCACTTAAAAAAAATCTTTGTTTATTTTAGCTTTTTTTTTTTACTGATAAAAATCTATCCAAACTGTGCAGCTACATCTGTTACAAAACACCAAACAGCTTAATGACATTGGGAGATTACCTAGCCAAGCCTTCGATACTGGGTAAGCCTACAAGGTAGGGAGTAGGGCTGTCCCCGTCCCAAAGAAATCTTGGTCGACAGAGAGTCGTCTCTTTCGACCAATCAAAATTTCAAAGGTGCATTTTTCCATATATAAAAAACACTCTGTGTTTTAATAAAATTAACTATATGCACTGAGTTTGTCTGTGTCACGCCCTGACCTTAGAGATCCTTTTTATGTCTCTATTTTGGTTTGGTCAGGGTGTGAGTTGGGGTGGGTATTCTATGTTCTATTATTTGTATTTCTATGTTTTGGCCTGGTAGGGTTCTCAATCAGGGACAGCTGTCTATCGTTGTCTCTGATTGAGAACCATACTTAGGTAGCCCTTTTTCCCACCTGTCTTTGTGGGAAGTTGACTTTGTTTGTGGCACTTAGCCTTAAGCTTCACGGTTTGTTTTGTATTGTTTATTGTTTTGTCGGCGTCATTTCAAATAAAAAAGAAAATGTACGCTCACCACGCTGCACCTTGGTCCACTTCATTTAACGGCTGTGACAGTCTGATCATTTAAGCACACTGTTTGATGAAGACACAAATGTCTCGAGGGAGCCCAATGGAAATTGATTTGGGCTGGGCTCGGTCTTATTTCTGTAGATATACACTGAGTATACAGACCATTAAGAACACCTGCTCTTTCCATGACAGACTGACCAGGTGAATCCAGCTGAAAGCTATGAATACCTTATTGATGTCACTTGTTAAATCCACTTCAATCAGTGTAGATGAAGGAGAGGAGACAGGTTAAATAATCACTTTTAAGCCTTGAGACAGTTGAGACATGGGTGCCATTCAGAGTGTGAACTTGCAAGACAAAAGATTTTAGTGCCTTTGACGCAAACCATGATATTGACGTGAAAGTCAGTATGCTTTGTTAATTGGTTGTGTGGTGAATTGGCACATAAACCTGCTGGTGGAAAATATGTTGCATATATTATATACAGTACAAGTCAAAAGTTTGGACACCTACTCCTTACAGGGTTTTCTATATTTTTTTAAACTATTTTCTACATTGTAAGTTCCACTTCAATCAGTGTAGATGAAGGAGAGGAGACAGGTTAAATAATCACTTTTAAGCCTTGAGACATGGATTGTGTATGTGTGCCATTCAGAGTGTGAATTTGCAATACAAAATATTTTTGTGCCTTTGAATGGGGAATGGTAGCAGGTGCCAGGCGCACCTGTTTGTGTCAAGAACTGCAATGCTGCTGGGTTTTTCACGCTCAACAGTTTCCCGCATATATCAAGAATGGTCCATCCCCCAAATGACATCCAGCCAACTTGAAACAACTGTTGGAAGCATTGGACTCAACATTGGCCAGTATCCCTGTGGAACACCTTCGACACCTTGTAGAGTCCATGCCCCGACGAATTGAGGCTGTTGTTCAATATTTGGAAGGTGTTCCTGATTGATATACTCAGTGTATATGGATTGTTTATAAAGCCAGGCACATCTAACAGTTAGGCTATTGATTATAGACCTAATTAAGTTGGAGTTTTCTCTCTCCTCACTTTTCTTAGACAATTAAGGCAAGGGCTGTTTTCTTTTCTCACTCTGCTTCTGCCTCTGCAACATCTCAACACCAATATGCTGGTTAACTTTGCTATTATGCACATAGCAACATGGTCTAGGAAATAGCACCAATTCAACTGCGCATTGAAGATTAGGATATGTTTCAGAATCGCAGACAGCGACCGCTATCCAACGCGGGTGAAAGCACATTGGCCATAAAATAATATTATTTTTATTTGTGTTGCACCTAAGATTGCAAAATTCCAGGAATTTTCAATACATTCACAGGTTTTTCAAAAATCCTTGTTGGAGGATTCCAGATTTCCTGTTTATTCCATCATGATTCCGGTACACCTCAGGAAGACCAGGGAATGTATTGAAAGTTCCAGTAATTTTGCAACCCTAGTTGCACCATTGTTCTTACATAATATTCTGTAACCATATACAATTTCAGAAGCACGTCTTAGGGTGATGGACTGTGCCATCGCCACAGCCTCCACAATGGATTTGTCCACTGAGACAGGCATGAATCAGATTTTTGACTTGTACACCATTTAAAAAAAATCTATTTTCAACTGCTCAGCTAAAGAAATCTCAGCCGACCAAAAATGGCGCCAGCTCTAGTAGGGAGGGATGTATTTTCTGGTTGTCGAGATTTACATAGTCTATTATTGTGGAGTTGAACATGCAAACCATGATATTGACGTGAGTGAAGTCAGTATGCTTTGTTAATTGGTTGTGTGGTGCATTGGCACAGAAACCTGTTGGTGGAAAATTTGTTGCATATATTATGTACAGTAACAGTCAAAAGTTTGGACACACCTACTCATTACAGGGTTTTTCTTTATTTTTACTATTTTCTACATTGTAGAATAATAGTGAAGACATCAATACTGTGAAAGAACACACACGGAATCATGTAGTAACCAAAAAAGTGTCAAACAAATCAAAATCAATTTTATATTTGAGATACTTCAAAGTAGCCACCCTTTGCCTTGATGACATTCTCTTGACATTCTCCAGCTTCACCTGGAATGCTTTTCCAAACCATCAAGTGCTATGATGAAACTGGCTCTCATGAGGACTGCCACAGGAAAGGAAGACCCAGAGTTACCTCTGCTGCAGAGGATACGTTCATTAGAGTTAACTGCACCTCAGATTGCAGCCCAAATAAATGCTTCACAGACTCTGCATGTGTGGTTCCCATCGTGAAGCATGGAGGAGGAGGTGTGAAATCTGTTCTTTGGTCTGATGAGTCCAAATGTGAGATTTCTGGTTCCAACCGCCATGGCTTTGTGAGACGCAGAGTAGGTAAATGGATGATCTCCACATGTGTGGTTCCCACTGTGAAGCATGGAGGAGGAGGTGTGATTGTGTGGGGATGCTTTTCTGGTGACACTGTCTGTGATTTATTTAGAATTCAAGGCACACTTAACCAGCATGGCTACCACAGCATTCTGCAGCTATACACAATCCCATCTGGTTTGTGCTTAGTGGGACTATCATTTGTTTTTCAACAGGACAATGACCCAAAACACATCTGCAGGCTGTGTAAGGGCTATTTGACCAAGAAGGAGAGTGATGGTACTCTATCAGATGACCTGGCCTCCACAATAACCCGTCCTCAACCCAATTGAGATGGCTTGGGATGAGTTGGACCGCAGATGAAGGAAAAGCAGCCAACAAGTGCTCATCATTTGTGGGGATTCCTTCAAGACTTTTGGAAAAGCATTCCTCATGAAGCTGGTTTAGAGAATGCCAAGAGCGTGCAAAGGTGTCATCAAGGCAAAGGGTGGCTACTTTGAAGAATCTCAAATATAAAATATATTTTTATTTGTTTAACCCTTTTTTGGTTACTACATGATTCCATGTGTGTTCTCTCATAGTGTTGATGTCTTCACTATTATTCTACTATGTAGAAAATCTGATTCCCCCTAGCTGATCATTTTGACTATTTTGTGACAATGTAACCCTTTCCCCAAGACTCGTACAACTGCTGCAGTTGACGTTTTCCCCCATACATGTCAATCTACAGTAACCTGTATAAAGGTTTATAAATAAAATCCTATGACTCACACTCCAATGCTATTGAGGTGCACAGCACAGTATTTCATAACTGTACAGTATGTGCCATTCAAACAGATGAGAATTCAAATAAATCAACAGTGTTTTGTGCAGAACTGGATTAATTGTGGGCACAGTGAAGAGCTTTATTAAAGGGAAGGCAGGAAAAGTGTATTTGCCAGGGCTGTGGCAAAAGGGCACTTGCAAAAAGAACAGAGTGGATATGGATGAAAAAGAGAAAACAAAGGAGGGAGAAAATAGGCAGTAAGCCTCGCTATACCCCTGTTCGGCTAGAGTGTGGGCACATTAGCATTCTCAAAGCAGGCCCCTATGTCTTTCTTTCTAGCCTTTGTCAAGCTTCCTGTGCATAGTGAGCTGCACTCCTGATTTTCAATAAGTTGATGGGCGAAGCGCCGAGGAGCTGTAGACGCACCAGAGTCACGATGCACCGACAAGTGGCTCTGCACATTTAAGTCCCATTACCCAGGTGACCTGCGCCAAACGAGTAGGAATAAACAAATGTGGCTTGATGTTTTCTCCTACGTGCCCGGGCATGTTGATTTGTTTATTGCCTGTGTTCCCCTCATTGGTGTAATGTAGTGGTGGGTCGTTCACGAACAAACTAGTCTTTTTGAACTGCTCTTTTTGGTGAATGTCGGAGAACAAATCGCTTCAGAGAAATAGCCGTGATGTCCTACTGTCGCTACTGATTTTTGAGCTAAAGACAGCAATTATCTTTAGATAATTTATAAAAACATTCTCTGAAGATCGTAATTCCTCACTGCAGGAGCAATTAATAGTAAGGAGAGAGCCTCATTCTGATTCACACTCATTCTTTGCAGTGTGTTCAATTATTAATACATTTTTCTTTGCAGACAATCTAATAATTTGGTCAGTTAAAAATACATGTTAACGTGCATGTCACAATCTGACATAATGGCAGTCAACTTTTTAGGCTTTACATTAGCGATTAGCAATTTTTTCATGGTTTCAGGTACATTTTGAAGCACTACTGAACGAGGAGCCATTTGGGAGCCAAATTAATGTCTCTTTTCATCGAAAAGTGCCCCTCACTAGTGTAATATCAAACTGTGAAGAACAGAATAATTTGTATACGCCGTGTTTGCCTGTGAGTGTAGTGGCGCAGTCTCTATATTGCTCGTCTCTCTATATGCTCTGATCAAAGTGATGTTCCCCGTTCTGTGAAGTCTTTTAGGTCAATGAAGTGTTGATTAGCAGCCTGCTAATAAGATCTCACTTGATTGCGCTCCGAGGATAATCATCCTTGATGTGAAGTGCACTTTCAAGGCTTCAGTTATCCTGTTCCTTCTTGTGTTTTTGCCACAATATAACTTGTCCATACAGGTGAAGGATCTTAATGTAGATATAGGATCTCAAGTCCTTGCTACAACGGCATCCATTGTCTTAACACCTTTAGCATGGAAATATTCCATCACCTGAAAACGGGGAAAGCCATCAATATCTGCAGCAGAACCACCTGTGCTTCATCGCATAAAGTGCCCTTGCGGGCTCAGCTATGTGGCAAAAGACGAAGCGACAACCTATGGGCTGCATCATTGAACATACGTCATCCATTCGTAGGAGCGATCAACAGTGTCCTGTCACCAAACACTTCACAGAATTGAATCACGACACTCAAGTTCATTGCGATGGAGAAGGTTCACATGCCCTGTAGGGGTGGGGACATTGATAATCTCCAACTAAAACGTTAACGCTTCTGGATCGCTTAACAGGACACTGTCTCCCCTGAGGGGCTTTGTGAGTTACTCGATCACAGATGCTTTAAAAACATTTTTTATATGTATTATGGCCATCTTTTGTTTTGATGTATTTTTATCAATATTGTCATGGGTGCATTGCTTAAAAAAGTTCCCTATCTGTAATCACATTGACCTATGATTCTGTCTAAATGTATTGCCTAATATGTATACCTTCGTAAATATTGTATATAGAAAAATATTGTCAGCTGTGACTCACTAATTGATTGCTAACCAATTGTCTAATTTAACCCCCTAGAGGCGATTGACACACCGGTGGATCAATCTAAGTAACATAATAAAATAATCCCCAACGAAATCCGTCAGTTTAAGCTAGAGATATCTGTTTTGCATTGGAAGCATCACAATCCACCGCATCCGCCAATGTTGCACTTTCACATCTGCGGTGAAAGGTGGAAGAGCTAGAGCGGTGTTTGCCAGACCATAAGACACCCTGAAAATCAACCTTCTCACAAAACCATCTGTAGTGTCCGAACGGTTTGACCTACAAACTATTACAGAAAGGGGAGACTGATGAACATAATGGTTTTGCTTTACATCCCGCACAGGTGTCACGGGTTTCATCAGACCAGAGAATCTTGTTTCTCATGGTCTGAGAGTCCTTTTGGTGACAGCCCAAACGGGTGGAGTCTGATTGGTGGAGTGCTGCAGAGATGGTTGTCCTTCTGGAAGGCTCTCCCATCTCCACAGAGGAATTCTGGAGCTCTGTCAGAGTGACCATCGGGTGCTTGATCACCTCCCTGACCAAGGCCCTTCTCCCCCAATTGCTCAGTTTGGCCGGGTGGCCAGCTCTAGGAAAAGTCTTGGTGGTTCCAAACTTCTTCCATTTAGGAATGATAGAGGCCCCTGTCTTCTAGGAGACCTTCAATGCTGCAGAAATGTTTTGGTACACATCCCCAGATCTGTGCCTAAACACATTCCTGGCACTACGGACAATTCCTTCGACCTCATGGCTTGGTTTTCACTCTGAAATTACATTGCCAACCGTGGGACCTTATTTAGACTGGTGTGTACCTTTCCAAATCATGTCCAATCAATTGAATTTACCACAGGTGGACTCCAATCAAGTTGTAGAAATATCTCAAGGGTGATCAATGGAAACAAGATGCACCTGAACTCAATTTCGAGTCTCATAGCAAAGGGTCTGAATACTTATATAAGTAAGGTATTTATTTTTTATAAATGTGTAAAAATATGTAAAAACCTGTTTTTTCACTTTTCATTATGGAGTGTTGTGTGTAGATTGATGAGGATTGTTATTTATTTACTACATTTTAGATTAAGGATGTAACTTAACCCTCCCGCTGTCCTCGGATCATTTTGACCCGACACTACAGCAGTGAAAACAATCACCTCCATGATATTATGCAACTTGAAATTTGATGACCTGTCCTAGACTGACCCCAGTAGTACAAAAGTGAATGGGTACATGTCCGTACATCTCCAGACATGTGGAACAGTGAAAACAAGCAACTTCAAATTTGATGACTTGTCCTAGACTGAACCCAATATTACAAAAGTGAAATGTTGCCTTTATTCAAGTAAGCTGTACGAAACAACAGATACTAATATTGTCATGGGTACATATCCGGACATGTCCAGACAAGTCCGTACATGTCCAGACATGTGGTCTTGTCCAAGGTGCTGAAGCCATGACTGTGCGTTTTACTGCTGAACAGGTTCTAGAACAGATTTTTTCAAATGTCCAGAAAGACTACTGTCACGATCGTCATGGGAAGAAGTGGACCAAAGCGCAGCATGGTACGTGTTCATTCTATTTATTTCTTTAATAAACACCGACAAAACAAAATACGAACGTGACGTTCTGCAGGGCAAAATAACAACCAATGCAAAAATAAGAACCCACAAATGAAAGAGGGAAAAAGGACTGCCTAAGTATGATTCTCAATCAGAGACAACGATAGACAGCTGCCTCTGATTGGGAACCACACTCGGCCAAAAACAAAGAAATAGAAAATATAGAAACTAGAATGCCCACCCCGTCACACCCTGGCCTAACCAAAATAGAGAATAAAAACCTCTCTATGGCCAGGGCGTGACAGTACCCCCCCCCCCCCAAAAGGTGCGGACTCCGGCCGCAAACCTGATTCTAAAGGGGAGGGTCCTGGTGTGCATCCCTTACGGCAGCGGCTTTGGTGCGGCACGTAGACCCCCTCCGCCGCAGATCCCTCCGCTTTGGTGGCGGCCCTGGTGCATGGACCTTCACTGGAGGAACCGGGCTGCAGATCATCGCCGGAGAACCGGACCGCAGATCGTCGCCGGAGGAACCGGACCACCAATCGTCGCCGGAGGCCCGGACCGGGACCGTTGCCGCAGGCGCCAGACTCACCAGGCTGGGTAGACCACACAGGAGGCCTGGTCCGTGGAGCAGGCACAGACTCACCGGGCTGGAGAGACACACAGGAGGCCTGGTTTTGGAACAGGCACTTCCTGGCTGGATACCCCTCTTTACGCGGCAGGTACGGAGAGCATGTACTGCACGCACCGGGCTGTGACTTTGCACTGAAGGCACGGTGTGTAAAACCGGAAAACATGGCACTGGAACCGTGACCAACTCCGCTCGCCCCGCTCTCCAACCCGTGTGCGCCTCTAGTGCTCCCGTAACTCCTGATCTCTCCGCTCCTCTCTATCTGCCTCCGCCTGTTTCCATGGCAGGCTTTTGTCGCCTGCCATGATCTCCTCCCATGTCCACGATGTCCTAAACTCCCTTCTCTCCCGTGCCCAGGATCCCTTCTCTTCCTGGCTACGCTGCTTGGTCCTTTTGTGGTGGGTTCTTCTGTCACGATCGTCATGGGAAGTAGTGGACCAAAGCGCAGCGTGGTACGTGTTCATTCCATTTATTTATTTAATGAACACCGACAACATCAAAACATATTTGCTTCAAAGTAGCCACCCTTTGCCTTGATGACAGCTTTGCACACTCTTGGCATTCTTTCAACCAGCTTGATGAGGTAGTCACCTGGAATGCATTTTAATCAACAGGTGTGCCTTGTTAAAAGTTAATTTGTGGTATTTCTTTCCTTCTTAATGCGTTTGAGCCAATCAGTTGTGTTGTGACAAGGTAGGGTGTCACGCCCTGATCTGTTTCACCTGTCCTTGTGCTTGTCTCCACCCCCCTCCAAAAATAAATAAAAACCCTGTAATGAGAATGTGTGTCCAAACTTTTGACTGGTACTGTATGTTGGAGCAGTTTCTTACTTGTTTAGCAGGTACAAGGCCTTGCACTATGTATAGAGAAAAAAGGAATACACTGAAACACATTGATATAACTTTCTATAGGGAATAATGACAGAATAATTTGCAATCGGCTAGATGCATATAGTACATACATTTGCATTTTACATTACAGCACGATGTTAATGTACTATGTGCCATGTTATTACCACTGAAAAGTGCTGCCCAGTTTTTTTTAAATGTGTCATTGTTTCCTCTTCCCTGGGGAATAAAACATGTACTATTTGAAATTACCATGTCAATCTTATAAAATTACAATAAAAACATTGAAAGTATTTTCTGTCAAAGAAATATTGTAGTTATGTTTTTGCCATTTTTTAATTCCTTTAAAATGCAGGTGTCTGAATTTTCTTAATACTTCGATTAATTTGCCTATAAAGCAGCAGACATACTGTACATTCGTACAGATTGACCCCCGTTGACACCATGATGCCCTGATCTACAAACCTAGTTGCCTCGCATCACAGGATCCAAATAATCTCTCTCCCCTCTGAAGTGTTTCTACAAACGACATGATCGACTCAATTTGGTAGGAAGTAAGTGACATAAGCACAACACCTAATGCATTTTGATCCAGTGTACCCCAACTCCTCGATCAGACCAAATACCTTTTCCAGTATCTTGACTTGAAAACTCTAAAGTGCCTATACTTCCACCAGTATCTTGAACACTCAAACGTGTCTACACATACACCTCTCCCATCCATCATTAGTGTCACAAAGAGTAAGCCAGTGATAAATCATGGTTGCCCTGTGATTATAGATAGGGATCGAACGAAAGACCCCTTAAGCTGCGGTTATTTCATGTACCGGTTAGCCTTTGATCACAGTTTTGTTTGATGGAGATCCATCTCAGGGAAAGGGAAATAGCCAGGTGACACACGTTCTTCTTCGAAGAAGGAAGAAATCAATTCTGGCTATATTTGTATAAACTATATTCATCCATTTTTATACATTTTCCTGGAGTACACCGGTGTGTACTCGCTTTGATCTTTCCCCCGTAAGATCATGCAGTGTACACACACTGTCAATCGGGAAGCCCAACAAGTCAAAGATGTATTCAGAATCTTTGCACACTGATCAAAGGATTCAGCCATATAGACTTGTGTTCTCATTAGCTGTCTACGCAAATCTATACAGGAAATCTATTGGGGGATGCTTTGACAAGAGACAAATCTCCCAAAGGTTGTGACAAATTGATAACTGACAGAAGGGAGGGATATGTTTGCTCAGAGACATGTGCAGTTTGAAGAAGACTGGCTTTTACTAATGAGGTTAGTTTTTATGACAAAGTCTTATTTACGTTTCGGTATACTGTTGACATCCCAAAGTGGTTGAAACAATGTTGAATCAACTCAAAGTAGGAGCAGAGCCATTTGACTAGTGGCAGCAGTCCCCGGGATCCACTGAAAAAGAGCTGCAAGGGCTTGGCGGGATTATTAAGTGCTGTAATTACAATATAAAATGCTGATTTAATTTCTAAACAAGAGAAGAACCAGCTTCGGTAGACCTATAAACCCTTCCTAAGGCCTACATAAAATGTATTTTATTTATCAGCAAATGTCATATAAATGGTGACAAAAGACTTGTACAACAAATCGCAAAGCAGCAGATGTAAAGACCTGTTATTTGTAACATTTACTGTATCTCTATCTTAAATTGACAGATTTTGAAGGGGATTTAAAAAATGTTGTTACACTATATATACAAAGTATGTGGACACCCCTTCAAACTAGTAGATTTGGCTATTTCAGCTACACCTGTTGCCGACAGGTGTATAAAATCGGGCACACATCCATGCAATCTCCATAGACAAACATTGGCAGTAGAATGGCCTTACTAAAGAGCTCAGTGACATTTAACATGGCACCGTAATAACCAACAAGTCAATTAGTCAAATTTCTGCCCTGCTAGAGCTGCCCCGGTCAACTGTAAGTGCTGTTATTGTGATGTGGAAACGTCTAGGAGCAACAAAGGCTCAGCCGCGACGTGGTAGGCCACACAAGCTCACAGAACAGGACCGCCTGAAGTCCTGAAGTGCGTAGTGCGTAAAAATCATCTGTCCTTGGTTGCAGAACCCCAAACTGCCTCTGGAAGTAACGTCAACACAATAACTGTTTGTCGGGAGCTTCATGAAATGGGTTTTCATAGCTGAGCAGCCGCACACAAGCCTAAGATCAACATGCGCAATGCCAAGCATCACCTGGAGTGGTGTAAAGCTCGCCACCATTGGACGAATCTGGCTTTGGCGGTTGCCAGGAGAACGCTACCTGCCTGAATGCCAACTGTAAAGTTTGGTGGAGGAGGAATAATGGTCTGGGACTGTTTTTCATGGTTCAGGCTAGGCCCCTTTAGTTCCGGTGAAGTGAAATCTTAACTCTACAGCTTATGATGTACTTCCAACTTTGTGGCAACAGTTTGCGGAAGGCCTGTCTCAGCATGACATGAACAAAGTGAGGTCCATACAAAAATAGTTTGTCAAGATCGTTGTGGAAGAACTTGACTGGCCTGCACAGAGCTCTGACCTCATCCCCATCGAACACCTTTTGGACAAATTGGAACACCAACTGCGAGCCAGGCCTAATCGCCCAACATCAGTGCCCGACCTGACTAATGCTCTTGTGGCTGAATGGAAGCAAGTCCCTACAGAAATGTTCCAACATCTAGTGGAAAGCCTTCCCAGAAGAGTGGGGGCTGTTATAGCAGCAAAGGGGGAACCAACTTCATATTAATGCCCATGATTTTGGAATGAGATGTTCTACGAGCAGGTGTTCACATACTTTTGGTCATGTAGTGTACTACTTTTTTTGCATCAATCCACCGCATCTACCGTTTATTGCAGTTAAACGTGTGACGTAAAAAGAAACACAGCTAGAGCGGTGTTCGCCATGAGACATCCCGAACATCGGTCTTCTCACAAAGTCGTCTGTAGCGTCCGGTTAGCCTACAAACTATTATGACCCCTGTATGGAAAGATGAGACTCTCACGAACACGATGGTGTCTTGGGACTCATCTGAAGTCAGATCGGTACAGCCGATCAACTTCTGTCTGTGGCATCCAAACAGTTTGAGCTACACACTAATTGCTGGTGTGGAAAGATGAGACTCTAACAAACATTTTCCGGATTCACTGACATCAATGTGGCGTTTCTCTTTGCTTATTTGATCTGTTCTTGCCATAATATGGACTTGGTTTTTACCAAATAGGGCTATCTTCTGTATACCACCCCAACCTTGTTGTCACGCCCTGACCTTAGACATCCTTTTTATGTCTCTATTTGGTTTGGTCAGGGTGTGATTTGGGTTGGGTATTATGTTCTTTAGTTCTATTATTTGTATTTCTATGTTTTGGCCGGGTAGGGTTCTCAATCAGGGACAGCTGTCTATCGTTGTCTCTGATTGAGAACCATACTTAGGTAGCCCTTTTTCCCACCTGTCTTTGTTGGGAAGTTAATTTTGTTTGTGGCACATAGCCCTTAAGCTTCACGGTTGTTTTTGTATTGTTTATTGTTTTTGTCGGCGTCATCCTAATAAAAGGGAATATGTACGCTGACCACCCTAGGCTTTGGTCTACTTCATTCGACGGCCGTGACACTTGTCACAACACAACTGATTGGCTCAAACGCATTAAGAAGGAAATTAATTCTACAAATTGACTTTTAACAAGGCTCACCTGTTAATTGAAGCGTGTGCAAAGCTGTCAAGGCAAAGGATGGCTGCTTTAAATAATCTGAAATATAAAATATATTTTGATTTGTTAAACACTTTTTTGGTTACTACATTATTCCATATGTGTTATTTCATAGTCCCCATGTGCAGTTGCAAACTGTAGTCTGGCTTTTTTATGGCGGTTTTGGAGCAGTGGCTTCTTCCTTACTGAGCGGCCTTTCAGGTTATGTCGATATAGGACTCATTTTACTGTGGATAGAGATACTTTTGTACCTGTTTCCTCCAGCATCTTCACAAGGTCCTTTGCTGTTGTTCTGGGATTGACTTGCACTTTTCGCACCAAAGTACGTTAATCTCTAGGAGACAGAATGCGTCTACTTCCTGAGCAGTATGAATGCTGCGTGGTCCCATGGTGTTTATACTTGCGTACTATTGTTTGTACAGATGAACGTGGTACCTTCATGCGTTTGGAAATTGCTCCCAAGGATGAACCAGACTTGTGGAGGTCTAAAAATAAATTCTAAGGTCTTTGCTGATTTATTTAGATTTTCTCATAATGTCAAGCAAAGAGGCACTGAGTTTGAAGGTAGGCCTTGAAATACATCCACAGGTACACCTCCAATTGACTCAAATGATGTCAATCAGCTTTTCAGAAGCTTCTAAAGCCATGACATCATTTTCTGAAATTTTCCAAGCTGTTTAAAGGCACAGTCAACTTAGTGTATGTAAACTTCTGACCCACTGGAATTGTGATACAGTGAATTATAAGTGATATAATATGTCTGTAAACAATTGTTGGAAAAATGACTTTGTGTCATGCACAAAGTAGATGTCCTAACCAACTTGCCAAAACTATAGTTTTTTGTTAACAAGAAATGTGTGGAGTGGTTGAAAAACTAGTTTTTCAAAAACTCCAAAAACTCCCACCTAAGTGTATGTAAACTGTAGCTACCTCAATCATTATTTCAAATAATTGGGGTGACAGCAATTGCTAGCTAGCTAACGAAATTTAACTAGCTAGCAGGCTCAGCTAAATACAAATCCCCCTAAAAACAACCACATCTCATAGTTACGTCATGACATTTGTAAATGAAAGAGGAATACAATAATACAAATCAAATGGCATTTACCCATCACCTCATTTAGATTATTTCTGGTACAGCACAGAAATGCCCTTATCCAGATGGTGTAACAAAGGCATTTCTTAACAGACCTGTTATCTTTCTTTGTTGTTACTTTTAAGGTTTAACCAACATGCAGTACCTCCAGCATGCGAGAGGCAAGAACCATTCGTCCGCCAGCTCAAGCTACACTATTCATAGCTCTGTGTAATGTTCAATGTAATTGCATTGCTGGATTTTTTTTAAACTCTATGTATTTGTATTGTTTTAAAACATTTAAATAAAAGGAAATGTATGGTTTAAACATGTCTTTAATGTTGATGATGATGATAATGATAATTCCCTAAGTCTTTATATATCTGTATTAACTTAATTAAGCCTTTATGTATGTGTTTAGAATGACCAAAGGTGTCTGACGTTATAGTGAGTACAGTGTCATATGATACAAGGCATTTATCTACAGTATGTGTTATAAATTGCCTAAAGGGTCTGACTTTAAAGTACAGCGCAATGCGATAGAGTCTTTGTGGACAACTGAAGGTGTCTCACTTCAAACACAGTATAACAGTTTTAAAGTGTCAATAAATAGGTAATTAACGTTCTGCTGATTTATGAAGGAAAGCCACAAAGTCATAATTAACATTGCCAATTTCCATAATTTATGTTGTTAAAATGTTATTTTAAACCTAACCCTAACTAATAAAGGCTACGTTTGATGCATTGGTCCATGAGACCTTCCGCGATTAGGTGTAATGTGACTAACATGACTTCACTTTAGAGTGTGTGCCATTGTCCAGCACAACATGTCACCCTTTATAAAGCATATGTTTATATCATATTTGACATAAGTGGGTTATGTCACATTATATATTGATGATTATGTCACACAGTTGTGCCACATTTATGAACCCTTTATAAAGCATGACATACATACATATATTTGTAACACTTATGTAGTGCTTATGAATGCATTATGAATGCTTTATGAAGCCTTTATAAGCTGAATGTCATTTAAAGCCGGACCGAAAACAATATCAAGAGAGGCATCCCTGAGCCGCAAGGGCACAGTAGAAAGTTATTGCAGTGTATTATTGCAGTGTATTTTATTTGGGGGCGGCAGGTAGCCTAGTGGTTAGAGCGTTGGGCTAGTAACCCGAATCCCCGAGCTGACAAGGTAAAAATCTGTTGTTCTGCCCCTGAGCAAGACAGTTAACCCACTGTTCCTACACCGTCATTGTAAATAAGAATTTGTTCTTAACTGACTTGCCTAGTTAAATAAAAGTTACATTTGTGATAGAGGATCAGCAAGATAAAACCACACTCTTCAGAATGGACTGGGTTTCCTCTGACAGGATCTTCGGCTGTCACACACACACACACACACACACACACACACACACAAACTACCAATCCTCTGATTAAACACCCAAACTTTGACAACTCTTAAGGTCCAGATCAATATATAATCACCAGGCATTTAATTGCCCATTTTAAGTGCAGATCAGCTTCCTTTTAAGCTGCAATCGATAAGCACACTTCATGTATATGGCTGCTTGAGAGGAGAATTCAAACCAAATTATAATATAATTAAATAAAATGTCATCAAGGAACCTTTTGATAGCAGAGGGAAGTGTATAAGCAGGGTATATGTTAATAGTTTAAAGCCTCTTTATTTTGTTCATGATTAAGGGATTGTTTGAAGAAGAAAAAAAGCGGAGGAGAAAACCCCATGGCCACATTACATAATAGCAACATTGAGATTGTGAAGAATTGCAACTCACTCTTACGTGTGTGGTGGGGGGCTTTTGGTTGGGCTTTGGGAAAAAAATAGGGTGTCGTCAAAAGAAGTAACTGGATGTACAAATGTTTAGATGCTGTATTTTGTCTTCATTGTGACAACCACTATTTAGGTTGAATGTAAGTTGCAAATTTACTAGCATTTTGTCTTTTCACTCTTGCTCACTTTATATAAAGCAGCTGTCAAGATTTGCACCTAAATCCACCTAGGTTTGAATTTCTCAGTAGGGAGAGTTCATCTCAAGATGGTCAGCTAATTCATTTCTATGTGTAGGCTAAAGCCTGCGCTGACCTTGTGTTTAGCCTAGCTGACAGCAGCTAGCTAGCATAGCTTGGTGATAGTTGCAGCTGGGCATCCTATCTAGCTGATATTTCTCTGTCAAATCAGTTATGTCAAGATAGCAAGAGCCGGTGTCTGGAAGGTGTTTCGTAAGACACTCGTTCTACAACGCTTTGCTATGAAAGTAGCTTGCAACTTAGTTTCAACATTTCATCACATGTAAATGCATGTTACTGTGGAAACGAAAAAAGAAAGTCAAGTGTATGTTACTGAAAGTGGGTGACTCACGTTCTCCCCTTGCATACTAAGTCAAGCAAAACAAACTTAAATTAGTGCCTACCTTGACAGACAAATCGCTGTACTTTACTGGGAGTTGAATTCCTGTGGTCTTCAGTCAGCTCAGCTGTCCTACAACACAATATTCTATAACAGGCTAGTTTTGTCTCATCTTGTCTCTCCTTATGTCCACTGTTAGATCTTTCCCAGGAGACAAATCCCAGAACTAATATCCCTATAGGTGTAGGCTACATGTGGACATTGCACAAACATCGCCCAGCTCGAGTGTAGATACATGAACAACAAATCGATGGATGTGTTGGTGTTAGAAAAATGAAAATTCTGCTGTAAATATGATATTGATGTTCTTATAAAGACAGTGTGCATACACTTTACCTAACAAATCAAAATCTGTTGTGTGTAGAGTACAACTCCAGCTGTCTAACCAGACTTAGAATGGCATTTCTATTTGTATGATCTAAACTCAGCAAAAAAAGAGATGTACCTTTTTCAGGACCCTGTCTTTCAAAGATAATTAGTAAAAATCCAAATAACTTCACAGATCTTCATTGTAAAAGGGTTTACACAGTGTTGTAAAAGGGTTTATACAGTGTTTCCCATTCTTGTTCAATGAACCATAAACAATTAATGGACATGCACCTGTGGAATGGTCGTTAGGACACTAACGGCTTACAGACGGTAGGCAATTAAGGTCACAGTCATGAAAACTTAGGACACTAAAGAGGCCTTTCTACTTACTCTGAAAAACACCAAAAGAAAGATGCCCAGGGTCCCTGCTCATCTGTGTGAACGTGCCTTAGGCATGCTGCAAGGAGGCATGAGGACTGCCCGCACTGTGCCAATACTGTGAGACGCCTAAGACAGTGCTACAGGGAGACAGGATGGACAGCTGATTGTCCTCGCAGTGGCAGACCACGTGTAACAACACCTGCACAGGATTGGAATATCCGAACATCACACCTGCGGGACAGGTACAGGATGGCAACAACAACTGCCCGAGTTACCCCAGGAATGCACAATACCTCCGTCAGTGCACAGACTGTCCACAATAGGCTGAGAGAGGCAGGATTGAGGGATTGTAGGCCTGTTGTAAGGCGGGTCCTCACCACACATCCCCGGCAACAACGTCGCCTATGGGCACAAACCCACCATCGCTGGACCAGACAGGACTGGCAAAAAGTGCTCTTCACTGACGAGTCACGGTTTTGGATCACCAGGGGTGATGGTTGGATTCGCGTTTATCGTTGAAAAAATGAGCGTTACACAGAGGTCTGTACTCTGGAGCGGGATCGATTTGGAGGTGGAGGGTCCGTCATGGTCTGGGGTGGTGTCACAGCATCAGACTGAGCTTGTTGTCATTGCAGGCAATCTCAACGCTGTGCATTACAGGGAAGACATCCTCCTCACTCACGTGGTATCCTTCCTGCAGGCTCATCCTGACATGACACTCCAGCATGACAATGCCACCAGCCATACTGCTCGTTCTGTGCGTGATTTCCTGCAAGAAAGGAATGTCAGTGTTCTGCCATGGCCAGCTTAGAGCCCGGATCTTAATGCAGCTGGTGGCCACACCAGATACTGACTGTTACTTTTGATTTTGACCCCCCCTTTGTTCAGGGACTCATTATTCCATTTCTGTTAGTCACATGTCTGTGGAACTTGTTCAGTTTATGTCTCAGTTGATGAATCTTGTTATGTTCATACAAATATTTACATATGTTAAGTTTGCTGAAAATAAACGCAGTTGACTGTGAGAGGACATTTCTTTTTTTGCTGAGTTTAGAACCCTCCATTCAGGAGGAAAGTTATTAGAAGTCATGAACCATGATCACACCGCATACGACAAGTTCAGTGCTTATAGAGTACTTCCGTCGTGAGGTTATCTCCTCCGTGGAAAACAAGCTATTAAATAGACTCCTTCATACCTATCACCACTACAGTGGTGTAAGACGCATTGACGTGTAGTACAACTACTACAGGTCCACTTAACACCTCTTGAGGTCTACATCAAGTCTTACTGACCTCCAGGCATTGACCTGGAAATGTTCTGATGACGTCAGACTCATTTCTTAACAAGTTGCAGCCTGCCAGGATACTTGGTGTTCTTTCCCTTGGCATGTACGCTTATGAAAGCATAAGTGCACACGTACAATGGAACATTTTATGAGGATTTATGCTCGGATCACTTAAGGATCCGAACTAAATTACCAGCCTCAGTAAAGTTGAAATAAAGTTGACTCTACAGCTACAGTACTCACCAGTTTCTCCACAGAGGTCTATAGGTCATCCCTGTAGACTGCCCGAAGCTGGTGCCTTACAGCTGTAGACTTATCATGTAGTTATCAACATAGGATAGTGCCCTAAGCAACACACTGTGAATTAGGAACACCCTAGATACGACATTAGACAATGCATGATAGGGTCATTTTGGCAACACCTTGGACGTATATAGAATACAGTCCAATTAGATGATGGTGTGATAACTATATTTTGTGTATCTTTTGTTTATGCTTTCATTCCTTTTAATTTCATTTCCTTTGACACATAGGAAGTGATAGATCCATAAACAAGTTCCCCATAAAACCATCACTTAGTGCTACAACGCCGCTCATTTGGGAAGAAGTGTAATTATGTATTTCGTGAGTGTGTGTGCATTGTTAACATCTGCCTAGTTACTGCCTAGATCTACCAGCCTGGACATCCAGATGACGGGTCCGGAACGGCAATCCCAATCCGGACATCCGCTGCCCATCCTTGTGGCGGCCTGCTCCATTTGCAGAAATCCTACTCGGGTCAACCATCAGAGGGGGACCGCAATGTTGATCACCAACCAGGACATCCCCTGACCATTCTTGTGGTACTTTGCAGCTTTCAGAAAGCATACCCAGGTCAACCACCAGAGGGGGACCGCAACGATGATCCACAACCAGGACATCACGTGGTCAATTTTATATTGGTTTGCAACTTGCAGGATAATCACAAGATTCAACCACCAGAGGGGGACTGTCCCCCACCCACCCTCTCTCTCACACACACACACACACACACACACACACACACACACACACACACACACACACACACACACACACACACACACACACACACTGTCACTCTCTCTCTCTCACTCTCTTCCTTCACTCACTCTCCACAGTTTTATGATGGTCATAAATACCTGCAAGGAAAACTCTCTCCTACTCTCAGAAATTAAATGACTTTGTTACCACAGAGAGAGACATTGAAGTACGGTAACATCAAAAGGTTGAATAATTAAACAGTATTTCTGTATTCCAAACATTTTGAATGGTCCATGGGTTTTTAAAGAACAATCCTGTTGAATTTGTTAATAATTTGTGATGTAACTAAAGATGGTAGAACAACATAACTGTATCTCTGAATGTGTATAGTTCCCCGTTACCAGACTTACATCTAAATGTTGTGGAACGTATATGATTAAATATGAAACTATTTGTGAGAAGATGTAATGTGTCGTTCGCCTTCTAAATGAGAGAATTGTTTATCACATGAAGTCTTAACCTAGACAGTGGCCACGCCCACGTGAGCATAGACATTACATCGGCATCATGGAACACCCCCTTTTTCCAGAGTGTATAAAACCCACTTCCAATAAAATGTACATTAGGCCAACGAGACCAACATCGTGAGCTGAGAGGGACATAATGGCTAGAACTCTGAAAATTTCAACAGAGAAGAAGAAAATCTCTACATTCACAGTCTGAAGCTGTATGTAACATAATCTAGGAAACTCGACCGAAGACGAGAGGAGAACATTTCCCTATCGAACAACCGAATGGTACTGTTACGTTCTGACCTTAGTTCCTTTTTTATGTCTTTATTTTAGTTTGGTCAGGGCGTGAGTTGGGGTGGGCATTCTATGTTGTTTTTCTATGTTTTGTTCTGTTGGTAGATTTCTATGTGTTGGGCCTAGTATGGTTCTCAATCAGAGGCAGGTGTCAGTCGTTGTCTCTGATTGGGAGCCAAATTTAGGTAGCCTGTTTTTCATTGTGTGTTGTGGGTGATTGTTTCCTGTTGAAGTGTTTGTTTCACATGTCAGGACTGTTTCGGTTTTCGGTATTATTCATTTTGTTATTTTGTATTTTTTCAGTGTACAGTTTTAATAAATTAAAATGGACACTTACCACGCTGCGTATTGGTCCGATCCTTGCTACTCCTCAGACGAAGAGGACGAGAACCGTTACAGGTACTCTGAAAAATACATTCTGGAGAACATTTCCCTATTGAACGACCATTGGTATGTCTGACATATCCATTATAAAAAGCTACAACTATGAAAGACTTTGATCTCTGGTGGACAAACAAGAGACTTTCTGTCAACTGACTCTCCAGCAGACGGCCCGCGATCACAGAGAGAGACAACAAAGGCATACAGTCGTAAATATGTAAATTGCAATTCCTTTCGAATGAGTGGCTGTTCATGTGCAAAGTATTAGCATTTCCATTAGCATTTCCATGTGCATAGTTATCAGCTGTGCGTAAGATAGTGGAATCCTATGTCTTTTCTCCCGCTCTTTCTTACCTGCCCCTCCCTTTTCATTTGGTGTAACAAGCCATATCGGTTTAGTCTACTAGGGACTTTTCATTGTATCATGTTAGTAACCAATGTATAACCTGTTTATGTACTTCTCTGTGATTATTTAGTTAGTTAGTAAATAAATAATTAAGCTAATTGGTATATCGCTGATTCATCATTTACGCTAGGGTTCATGCAGATATCCAAGAGTTTCCGACATTCTGAATGAGACTGATAGAAGGTAAACAATTAATTAATGACTGATTGATGACTGAAATGTAAGAGATATTTATATGTTTAAGAGTTCATTCGGAAAACGGTAACTCTAAGTAAACTTTTTCCGTGGTGCCCCAAGATTGCGAATGAGTTAAATGTTACGGGATTAATTTAATCATCGTAATAATTAAACATAGTTAATCGATTTGATAAAACAATCAACATCACATTACTGATAGTCAAGACACGACAATGGCCTTAGGACCCAGATAATGAAATGACCTTGGCATAGAGTGGTTCCTCCTTTAAAAGTTGCTAGCTTACACCGCGGGACTTAGAGGTACCCAGCGTCACGCCTTCATTGCTCCAGACCACCACAAGGGGGAGTTAGAGCACCCATTATGCATTTGGGTCCAAAGGTTTTTATATGACTAATCATATCGAGTGGTTCCAATGACAAATTTTGACGCGAGCCACCCGTCCCTGGTTGAAGATGGCTGACAAAATGTACAATTGAGAGGAATATTTGAGACAAACGTTTGTGCATATTTTTTGTCATAAAGTTCATTTACGAAAATCGCTATTTAGCAAGTTATCTGACTAGCTAACATTAGCCAGCTAGCTTGTGTTGGGAGAATGAATTTGTAATTCGTGTTGTTTAATGTTTTAGGGACTCCTGAGAAAACCAGCAAACCAGGCTGTCGTCTTGTGAAACAGTAGATGTAAAGAATCTAGCTAGCTAAAGCATTTACTGTAAATTGAATGTACAATTGTGTGAGCTTGCCTTGCAATGCAGCTGAAGTAACATAGCTAACTATTTACTTGCTTATTGTGTAGTGGAGGATAAAAATAACTGTATGCCTACGGATGTGTAGCTAGCTACAGTATGTAGCCGATCTGTCTATGGACCCTAAAACATTAGGTTCTGAACTAATAGTCATACCAATCTATGAACCTCAGCTATCATAGTTGTTGTATCAACTTCAAGTCTGAATGGCATGTAACCGGTGGGAAACGGGTAGCTAATTAGTGAGGTGTGCGCTAATAGCATTTCAATCGGTGACGTCACTCGCTCTGAGACCTTGAAGTAGTTGTTCCCCTTGCTCTGCAAAAGCCATGGCTTTTGTGGAGAGATGGGTAACGATGCTTCGAGGGTGGCTGTTGTCGACGTGTGCAGAGGTTCCCTAGTTCGAGCCCAAGTAGGGGAAAGGAGAGGGACAGAAGCTATACTTTTACATATGGATAGAATAGAATATAATAACTTTATTGTTTCAAGGATGCAAGTCCTATATACATGTACTGTAGTTATTCCCACATTGTAGCCTGTACATTGAATATATTCACTGATCAGGTCCTCTTCCTTGGCAAATAAAGGTGCGGTTCAGGTATGAATCTCTGAGACATTCTTTTTCAGTCATATCATACTCCATTATTTGAATGATGCTGTGTCTGCATGTATGTATTACAATTATACACTTCAACAGTGTTTACCACTCATGCTCTTGGAACATCAATGATTACACATTGTAACTATGCAATAGTGCTACTTGTGCAGAATACATGACGCACAACCGAAGATGCTGCCATATCCTGCCAGCACGCCCACAAGCGAGCCACTCAGGAGCAGAATGATGATGCGTGGAAGAGGGAAAATAATTAGGTGGGAACAACAATTTGTTGCAAATTGGGGAGGGGGGTTAATAGCTGAACAATAGACTATTCAACCTTTACTAAAGAATAGTCTAATAGCCGAGCTAGGTGTGAAAATCCCCCCTCCTTTCACAGACCAGATTTGCCCTAACGACCAAAGGGAAGCTTGCTACTCAATGTAATAAAGTAATGACTTTTCAAAAAAGTTACCTTACACGTTATGTTAGCTGGCAATTTGTTAGCTACGCTGTCCTGACGAACCACATAGCATGTCATTACAGCAGTATGTACCGGTATGTTAGCTAGCTACCTAACGTTAGTAGTTATACATCAAACTTGCCAGTATATTAACTATAGGCTATCTAACTACCCAATGTTTATTGACTTAATTATTCTCGTCATTCTTAGCTTAGCATAATGGTATAGTCGTTGTGCTTTCTCAATGGACATTCAGGTGGTTTCGTAAATTCGCTCTGGCTATCTATAGGCTGGACAATAGAACGAGTCAAAATTCACCCAAGGCTGAAAAATGGCTTAAGAATGTTGGGTAAACTGGAACACTAGCGCGAGCCCATAGTAAATTAATGGAGGCGAACATTCGCAGGGCCTGTTTTGACTGGAGTGATGCTTAGAATTCCATAAAAAATGTATCCCTCTTTATTTTACCACTACAATCTGTTCATCGGACGAAACTGGAAAAAAACTACTTGTGTAGAAAGTAAACATCCGCACCTCAATGGTGTCAACTGTGCTAATGTCTGCATAATGAAATAGTAGGGATTTTTAAAAAACTTGTATTTCTGGTCTAGCGAGTGATGACAAACAAGCTCGCTGTCCAGACTTACATAATTACAAAGAGGAGATTCTCCTGATTAAAATGGTGCCCGTGTAACAGTTTTGCTTCTGACCCTCTCTTCGCCCCTACCTGGACTCGAACCAGGGATCCTCTGCACACATCGACAACAGCCACCCTCGAAGCATCGTTACCCATCGCTCCACAAAAACTACTTCAAGGTCTCAGAGCGAGTGACGTCACCAATTGAAACGCTATTAGCGTGCATTTTACACATGTTACACATTTTACACATGTTACACCCGACTTGAAAAAAACTAAATATACACAGTAAGATATTTGGCGAAATAGACCGGCATGCATCACCATAGGAAAACAATGGGGAGCTCAGCGTTCCAAGGGCAAAGAGTATTTTGGGGCTAGCATTTGTGGACAAGCGAACTAGCTGCCCAGGCTTACATAATTAGAAAGAGAAGATTCTCATGATTAAAATGCTGTCCAACTTGAAAAAAATCAAAATATACATATTGCAAGACATTTGGCGAAATAGACAGACATGCCTATATTTCCTCCATAGGAAACAACGGGAAGACCGCAGAGTTCCAATATTATTTTTGTTTTAACTATAAAACAACGTGAGCAGATCTCATTGCCAACAATATCGAAGCAGGCATTGTGATGTTGAACAATAAGCTGGGAATAGAACTTTCACAAGGCGAGTTGGTACCACGGTGCTCAATAGAACTAATAGGAGCTGGCAGGATGAAAAATGCGCTAAAGTAAGGCCTGTTTTTTTGCGATTACCTCAAAACGACAGCAAGCAGCTGGGAAACTGGGCTCCACGGCGGATGCAATGAACTAGTTTTTATCAGAAAAGAACGTTGTTAAAAATTTCATGTGTCTAGCCTACTATCTACACAGATTTCAGAGCACTCTTTTCTGAGTGTACCAGAGAGCAGAATACCAGAGCACAGTAGCCTAATAAACAAATAACCACATTTCGTTAATAAAATTAAGATAAAAAACACCCTTTGAAAATGCAGATGTTGATTTAGTTATGGATCCATAACGAATTACTAGGGGAATAAATATCACTGATTTACAAAAATATTGTAACAAAGTTGTCTAATGAAGGCAAACCATTTAGAATCCTTCAAACATGACAAGACAATCACGTTGTACAGCGCCATATTTTCCATTCCATCCTAATGGAAACCCTTAGGGTTTAATTTTTCTCTGAATGGAAAAATTATATTAATCAAATTAATTAAGTCAAATTTCTTAATCAATACCATATACAATGTTATTACAAAAAAGGTTTTAAATTCTCTGGTAATCCCAATATGGAATACTATCAAATGCTTCTCAAAGATGCCCTCTGGTGGTCAAACTAGCAATAACTTGCAGTAACAGAAGAAATGGCTGAGAATTAAATGACGTGCCACAGAATGCTGCGGCAGCACGCAGGGTGTGCTGACACAACTTTTAAAGGAGGACCCACTGTATTCCCACGTTACAATACCGCCCCTAACACCTATATATGTACATACATAGACAGATACAGTGTGTAGTGTAGGCACACATTGTTACACTAGAATAGTGTAGTAGCTGTTTGCAGTTTGTGCAATTACATTATGTAAATTCATATTTTTATGCATTAGATTTGTTAACCAACTCAATACATTTTGACTAAACCACCTTGTTTTCGACCACTCAGTTATGTAAATTGTGATGTGTTTATTTGCATTCAATGTGAATCTAATTGAAAGGCTATGATTTTGCAAACCAGGGGAGACAGTATTGTTGACAGTATTGACTAAATTGTACCCTTGACTGTCACGGATGATTGAGTGGTGTATAAAATCGAGTATTCAGTTATGCAATCTCCATAGACAAACATTGGCAGTAGAATGGCCCATACTGAAGAGCTCAGTGACTTTCTACGTGGCACCATCATAGGATGGCACCTTTCCCACAAGTCAGTTTGTCAAATTTCTGCCCTGCTAGAGCTTCCCCGGTCAACTGTAAGTACTGTTATTGTGAATGTCTAGGAGCAACAACGGCTCAGCCGCGAAGTGGTAGGCCACACAAGCTCACAGAATGAGACCGCCGTGTGCTGAAGCGCGTAGCCAACACATTGTGCCAACTGTAAAGTTTGGTGGAGGAGGAATAATAGTCTGGGGCTGTTTTTCATGGTTTGGGCGAGGCCCCTTAGTTCCAGTGAAGGGAAATCTTAACAGTACAGCATACAATGACATTCTATACAATTCTGTGCTTTCAACTTTGTGGCAACAGTTTGGGGAAGGCCATTTCCTGTTTCAGCATGACAATACCCCTGTGCACAAAGCGAGGTCCATACAGAAATGGTTCATCAAGTAGAAGAACTTGACTGGCCTGCACAGAGCCCTGACCTCAACCCCATCAAACCCTTTTAGGATGAATTGGAACGCTGACTGTGCGCCAGGCTTAATCGCCCAACATCGGTGCCCGACTTCACTAATGTTTGTGGCTGAATGGAAGCAAGTCCCCACAGCAATGTTCCAACATCTAGTGTGGAAAGCCTTCACAGAAGAGGGGAGGCGGTTATAGCAGTAAAGGGGGGACCAACTCAATATAAATGCCCATGATTTTGGATTGAGATCTTCGACACGCAGGTGTCCACATACCATGTAGTGTAGAACTATCAATCCGTGATATTGTTCCGTCAGTCATGCTTTTTTCATTGCCATCATTGTTACGAAATTATCATAATACAACAGTTTAATGCTTTAACATGTTCTCAATTTCTTTTAAAAGAGCAGCTTCTGCCAATTTAAAGGAAAGATTCACCCATTTTGAATGTTATATTGTTTCCCGGGTTCATTTCATGTTTTCATGTCTATCTGAGCTATTGCCGTTCAAGCAGTTAGAAATACAGCCGGTAAGTGTTGCATCATGACACTCTTCTGCCTCCATATGTTGTAGTGCCGTGTAAATAGATTTTTCAGCATAGAAATGTTATACAGTCACCTCCAAAATATCTGGCACCCTTGATAAAGATGAGCAAAACAAGACTGTGTAAAACAAATAATACAATTGCTGAGCTATATCGAAGGCAAATTTTTTTGGGGAAAAGGTGATTATTTTATACCAATTAAATTGCTCAGGGAAAGTATGAAAGAGTATTAGGGCCAATTGAATTACAAAAATAAACGGTGATGAGTGGTGGTAAATAAAATAACATGGTTAGTTAGCTTTTTTCTTCTTTTTTCTTCAACTTGTATTTATTTAGGGGAACCCATTGAGACGAGGGCCCCAATTACAAGGTACAAGAATACACCACATTCAAAATGATCAATACAATGTTTATTAACTACAAATGACAGAATCAACACTACAGCTTCAAACACCGCAAATACAATTATTTACATTCAATCCAAACAGTTTCAATTCTCATTCAATTCATTCACCATTAAAAGTCCTAAACGGCACTAGAGAGTGAAGATGTAGGGAGTTTTGTGGGCTATTCCAAAAAAATGGGGGGGGCACTAAAACTGAAGGTGTAGATCGGTACGTACTAGTGGAAACTCAAGAGTTAACCATTCCAGTGAACAGGTTTGGTGTCTCATATTTTTTTCTTTTAACAGTGAAGTCGTGGTAGGTCAGCAGCTTGTGCAGTAGAGCTTTGTAAACAAAAGGTAGTAATGAAGTGATCTACGGGACTGTAACGCTCGTCTTTCTCCTCATCTGAAGAGGAGCAAGGATCGGACCAATATGCAGCGTAGTTTAAAGACATAATCACGTTTATTTAAACGACTGGCTGACGGCTCTGGCAGGTCATGACTGGCTGACGGCTCTGGCAGGTCATGACTGGCTGACGGCTCTGGCTGGTCATGGCTGGCTGACGGCCTCTAGCTGGTCATGTCTGGCGGGCGGCTCTGGCTGCTCCTGTCTGGCGGGCGGCTCTGGCTGCTCCTGTCTGGCGGGCGGCTCTGGCTGCTTCCTGTCTGGCGGGCGGGCTCTGGCTGCTCCTGTCTGGCGGGCGGCTCTGGCTGCTCCTGTCTGGCGGACGGCTCTTGGCTGCTCCTGTCTGGCGGACGGCTCTGGCTGCTCCTGTCTGGCGGACGGCTCTAGTGGCTCCTGTCTGGCAGACGGCTCTAGCGCTCCTGACTGACGGACGGCTCTGAAGGCTCAGAGACAGACCGGGCGGCTTTGAAGGCTCAGGACAGACGGGCGGCTGTGAAGGCTCAGGACAGACGGGCAGTTCAGACGGCGCTGGGCAGACGGATAGCGCAGATGGCACTGGGCAGACGGGCAGTGCAGGTGGCTCTGGGCAGACGGGCAGTGCAGGCGGCACTGGGCAGACGAGCAGTGCAGGCGGAACTGGGCAGACGGCAGACTCTGGCCGGCTGAGGCGCACAGTAGGCCTGGTGCGTGGTGCCGGAACTGGTGGTACCGGGCTAAGGTTACGCACCTTAAGGCTAGTGCGGGGAGCAGCAACAGGGCGCACAGGGCTCTGGAGACGCACAGGAGGCTTGGTGCGTGGTGCCGGAACTGGTGGTACCGGGCTGGAGACACGCACCACAGGGCTAGTGCGTGGAAGAGGAACAGGGCTCTAAAGACGCACTGGAAGCCTGGTGCGTGGTGTAGGCACTGGTGGTACTGGGCTGGGGGCGGGGAGGTGGCGCCGGATATACCGGACCGTGCAGGCGTACTGGCTCCCTTGAGCACCGAGACTGCCCAACCTTACCTGGTTGAATGCTCCCCGTAGCCCGACCAGTGCGGGCAGGTGGAATAACCCGCACTGGTCTGTGTTGGCGAACCGGGGACAACATGCGTAAGGCTGGTGCCATGTATGCCGGCCCGAGGAGACGCACTGGAGACCAGACGCGTTGAGCCGGCTTCATGGCACCTGGCTCAATGCTCAATCTAGCCCGGCCAGTGGAATAACCCGCACCGGGGGGAGGTGGAATAACCCGCACCGGGCTAAGCACACGTACAGGAGACACCGTGCGCTTTACCGCATAACACAGTGTCTGCCCGTACTTTCGCTCTCCACGGTAAGCTCGGGRAGTTGGCGCAGGTCTCCTACCTGACTTCGCSACACTCCSTTGTAGCCMCCYCCCAAKAMATTTTTGGGCTTGACTCACAGGCTTCCAGCCTCGCTTCCGTGCTGCCTCCTCATACCACCGCCTCTCGGCTTTAGCTGCCTCCAGCTCTTCACGAGGGCGGCGATATTCTCCAGGTTGTGCCCAGGGTCCATTACCGTCCAGAATTTCCTCCCATGTCCAGAACTCCTGCGATTGCTGCTGCTGCTTTTTCCCACACTGCTTGGTCCTTGGTTGGTGGGTGATTCTGTAACGCTCGTCTTTCTCCTCATCTGAAGAGGAGCAAGGATCGGACCAATATGCAGCGTAGTTTAAAGACATAATCACGTTTATTTAAACGAAGACGAAAAACACTTGAACTACAAAATAACAAACGACGTGAACAGACCTGAACTTGAGAACAAAACACATGAACGCACGAACAGGACGGAACACACGAACGAAACGAAACAGTCCCGTGTGGTACAAACACTGACACAGGAACAATCACCCACAAACAAACAGWGAGAACAGCCTACCTTAATATGGTTCTCAATCAGAGGAAACGTAAAACACCTGCCCCTAATTGAGAACCATATCAGGCTAATACATTGAACCCAACATAACATAGAATGCCCACCCCAACTCACGCCCTGACCATACTAAACAAAGACAAAATAAAAGAAATAAGGTCAGGAACGTGACAGAGACTTTAATGAGGACCAGCAAACCTTTTCACACAGGATGCAGTGTACCTGTGATAAAGCTAAGGGCGCTATGGTAGACCGCATCCAAAGGTTTAATAGGAATGGCTGCTGCATTTCTATAAATGGTGTCACCATAGCATTTGAAGTCCTCTAGTTTGTGTAAGTAAATATATAATATCCCTAAGCTATTGTTGCTAAAATGTTGAAATGAATTATCATGATGATAAATGATAATTGCTAGCTGGCTCTGTGAAATTACATGTATTTTGGCCAATAGACATGTTCATTGTGATTTAAAAAGAAAGAATGTGGGGTAATGCAAGGAGGGAGTGAGGGTGAGGAGGGTTAAAAAGGAGGGGTGACGCATGACTAGAGCAGGGTTGATCAGTAGTTGTCAAAAAAACAGATATTGTTGTGATATTTGCATTGTTTGCTCTATAACCTTTTAGTTTATACAGTGCATTCGGAAAGTATTCAGACCTTGTGACTTTTTCACATTTTGATTCGTTACAGCCTTATCTAAAATGACAAAGCAAAAACAGGTTTTTATACAGTTTTGCAAATGCTTTAAAAAAAACTACTCATATCACATTTACATACGTTTTCAGACCCTTTACTCAGTACTTTGTTGGCAGCAATTACAGCCTCGAGTCTTCTTGGGTATGACGCTACAAGCTTGGCACACCTGTATTTGGGGACTTTCTCCCATTCTTCTCTGCAGATCCTCTCAAGCTCTGTCCGTTTGGATGGGGAGCATCGCTGCACAGCTATTTTCAGGTCTCTGCTGGGCCACTCAAGGACATTCAGAGACTTGTCCCGAAGCCACTCCTGCGTTGTCTTGGCTGTGTGGTTAGGGTTGTTGTTCTGTTGGAAGGTGAACCTTCGCCCCAGTCTGAGGTCCTGAGCCACTGGAGCAAGGTTTTCATCAAGGATCTCTCTGTACTTTGCTCCGTTAATATTTCCCTCGATCCTGACTAGTCTCCCAATCCCTGCCGCTGAGAAACATCCCCACAACATGATTCTGCCACCACCATGCTTCACCGTAGGGATGGTGCCAGGTCTCCTCCAGACGTGGATACTTATTTAAATAAGGTATTTCTGTTTTTTATAGATTTGCAAAAAATTCTAAAAACCTGTTTTAGAAATGTCATTATGGAGTAATGTGTGTAGATTGATGAGGAAATGTATTTATTGAATACATTTTAGCATAAGGCTGGAACGTAACAAAATGTGGAAAAAGGGAAGGGGTCTGAATAATTTACAAATGCACTGTATACCTTGCCACCATGATATATAATCCTGAGGCCGAGACAAGAAGATACAGTGGCAGAATAAACTCAACCACACCTTATTTTCATCACAAAAGCTGAGAGCAACCTCTGTTCGATGAAGTCCACAAAGCATATTGCATGTAACAAATTGTTACATGACCTACAGTATGGTCAAGCAAGTTAATGTTTCCAAAGTTTTTAGACTACTAAACAACTACAGTGGGGCAAAAAAGTATTTAGTCAGCCACCAATTGTGCAAGTTCTCCCACTTAAAAAGATGAGAGAGGCCTGTAATTTTCATCATAGGTACACTTCAACTATGACAGACAAAATGAGGGGAAAAAAATCCAGAAAATCACATTGTAGGATTTTTAATGAATTTCTTTGCAAATGATGGTGGAAAATAAGTATTTGGGAGAACTTGCACAATTGGTGGCTGACTACATACTTTTTTGCCCCACTGTATTGGTATCAAAGCACAGGCGAGACCCAAATGCAGATACAGGAGGCAGAAGGTTGGAGTCTTACAATGTTTATTAATCCAAAGGGGTAGGCAAGAGAATGGTCATGGACAGGCAAAAAGGTCAAAAGCAGATCAGAGTCCAGGAGGTACAGAGTGGCAGACAGGCTCGTGGTCAAGGCAGGCAGAATGGTCAGGCAGGTGGGTACAGAGTCCAGAAACAGGCAAGGGTCAAAACCGGGAGGACTAGAAAAAGGAAAATGTAAAAAGCAGGAGAACGGGGAAAACGCTGGTTGACTTGGAAACATACAAGACGAACTGGCACAGAGAGACAGGAAACACAGGGATAAATACACTGGTACAGAGAGACAGGAAACACAGGGATAAATACACTGGGGAAAACAAGCGACACCTGGAGGGGGTGGAGACAATCACAAGGACAGGTGAAACAGATCAGGGCGTGACAATTGGTTTAGAACCATGGAGAGTTACCAAAAGTCACAAAGAAAACAGGAGCTACCTCCACTATTCCAGCACCATTTCAACTTCAACATCATCAAATCATCGATGCTTAGTCTAATACAGTGACAACTAAAAGATACTAAAAACGATTTAGTCCAATCAACATGAGCTAAATATGATGTGGCTGTCCATGGTTCAGATTTCTTCTAGCCTAACTTCCTTTCATGGGTAACGATGAGCAAGCTAGTTAACATTAGCCTACTACATCTAGCTACATATTGAACTTCCATCCTCTCAGGCCAGCATCACAATGTAGGAAATTATGGTTGGATCAGAATCGCCGTTATAATCATTGGCCAGTACGGATAATTAAGTAAAACCACACATCCAAATCCCTATCTCCATCCATGGCTAATTAAGGAAAGGGCCTTAACAACAACACAACGAGATGCGACAATTCAAGTTTTCTTCTGTCAATTACGTTTTGCTTTTGATGTGATATGATTGGTGTGAAGCCAAATCCAAACTGGCTTCCCTTGACAACCTTTTTTGGTGGCCTGACCATTCACAGTTGAGCTCACTCAGTTTACCTCAACACTGATAAGCTATTATTTTAAAAACTTTTTAAAATCAGATACTAGTTGGCTTCTCCTGCATTCAATGCCACAGGGGCGGCAACAATGTCATACTCTTTTTGACCAGACACCCTCTGTAGATGGGCTACAGAGTCAGAGGGGCTCTGTTTCGCTTGCTCGAATACTTTCTCCGGTGAGATACATTCAGCCTCTTGCAAATGTAAGGAAACTATTAAATACAGAAAGACAAAAGATATATATTTTTTTGTTTATTATTTTTTTAAATTATGGGAAGCATGGCTTCCCTTAGCATCAATGAATACACACCATTGACTATGGGAGGGATGAGAGTTGAGGAGGAGGGGTGATACTTGACAAGGGGAGGGATGAGGGTTGAGGAGGAGGGATAACACTTGACTAGTGCAGGGTTAACACTAGGAGAGCGTCCTGTTGATTATTGTATGTATTATGTATTAAATTGAGATAGTATATGACAACAGGATGAATAGTCATCTATAACACCATTCATAATTAGTTATATAAAACTGCTTATGACATGTTATGACAAATGTTATAAAAGCTTTATGAATGGTAATGAATGGTAAGTGTTAACAACATAACTTAATGAATATATTTTTCCATACTTGTCACCTCTGTAACAACGTTATATCTATGCTCCATGCATATTAAACTGTGTGTATCTGCGTGTGTGTGTGTGTGTAGGTCATTCAGGCATCTTGCCGCAGTCTGCTCTTCAGGAGGAGGAAGGGGGTGGAGACACGGAGTACAGTGAGAAGCCACAACCCTTCCCTCAGCCAGAGCTCAGACTATCCCAGGCCTTGACAGACCTGAAGAGCCAGGATTGGTCAGGAGAAGCCCATTCCTCTTATTTTATTTAACCTTTAATATTCATACAGTTTTGGTTAATTGAGATTATGATCTACTTTGCAAGAGAGAACCTTTCAAGGTATAGCAGCAGTTGTCAGTCACAAAAGTGACACATATACAACACAAAGTGAAAACCAAAAACCTTATTCCCATTCACATAATGTCATTTTCTATCATTCATACTTACATCACAGTACTTGACGGTGTGTTTGTTTGTGATATCCTTCCAAAGAAGATCCATTTAAATCGGTCACCTTTATTTTACATACTGTACAGTACATGCGTGGAATAATTGTTGTATTTAAAATGTCCCCGAAAAATATATATATGTCATCCATAGCCTGCACTCACATAGTGAATGGAGGTTAGGTTTTCAATTTTCTGGCAACAGACATTCCTGCAGTCAGCGTGCCAATCGCACGCTCCCTCAAAACTTGAGACATATGAGGCATTGTGTTGTGTGACAAAACTGCACATTTTAAAGTGTGCTTTTATTGTCCCTAGAACAAGGTGCACCTATGTAATGATCATGCTGTTTAATAAGGTTCTTGATATGCCACACCGGTTGTCTGGTGGATGGATTATATTGGCAAAGGAGAAATGCTCACCAATAGGGATGTAAACAAATAAGCTTTTTGTGCGTATGGATTTTTTCCCAGTTCATTAAATATGGGACCAACCCTTCACATGTTGCGTTCATATTTTTGTTCAGTTTAATATGTGCATATTATATTATAGAACCCAAAAATGCAGGAACATTTGAATTTACAGTATGTAAACGTAACATGATGAACAGGGAAGTTATTTACTCTCAAGGGTGGCGAATAAAATATAGCTGAAATCCACGCCTCCTGAAAATTACATAAAAAAAGACCCAGCTGCTTGGTCAACCCAGCATGAGAGTAAAAAATACCCAACTGATGGTTAAATGAACCAATGTTTGGGTAATGCCAACAACCCAACTTGTTGGGTTATTCACACCACCCAACTGGCTGGGTCAAAATATCCCAACGTGTGTTCTGTCCAATATTTATCCAGCGCTGTGTTACCAAATAACCTAAATTGGGTTGTTTTTAACACAGTATTTTTTTTCTGTGTCTACGGCCCTGTATGCGAGATATGTTTGTAACAGCATTTGGGATTGCTCCATCTTGGGAACAGGTATAAATTGAATAACAAAGCAAATCCTGAAACATTTCAGATGTGAAAATACCCTATTCTATACAAAGTAATTGGAATAATTAAGTGTTTGCCCCTTGAAATTATAGTTTAAGTGGATTTCAGTGCTGCAGCTAGGCACTGTGATCAATGACACAGTGGGAGAGGGAGACAAAGGGAGGCACCTCTCTCTGTCTCCTGCTGTCCACATCGATCATGCATTGCATTGAAGGAAAGGGGAGGGAATAGAAACCTCTTCATGAACTCAAAGCAAGGCAGTCGAGTGAGAACAGCTGCCATATCAGAACATGTCTCCTTCCAGGTTTTAAACAAACAAATAAACAAACCTTTTCACCTCCCTTAAAAACACAGAGCACACTCACTTTTGTAAGGGTTGTTAATGTTATAGTTTTTTTGTTAAATATGCACAACTTCTTTCAAGATTTACATATGACCAAAAACGTAGGCTACAACAGCCAGAGTAATACCATATAACAATGCATTACACTTTTGTTACAATGCACATAAAGAATAGTTTAAAACATTAAGGAATATTGCACATTTTTATTCTATAGTTTGTCCTACTAAAACTAGCCTCGTATGGAATAGTTAATTTATATTGCATTTGATAATAATGCATTGGTAATGTTGTGTTTTATACATGTGTTGAAAATATACATGTGTTGAAAATACACCATATGTGTATGGTATGGTGCATCACTTGAATGGGTTGAGTCACTGACGTGATCTTCCTGTCTGGGTTGGCGCCCCCCCTTGGGTTGTGCCGTGGCGGAGATCTTTGTGGGCTATACTCGGCCTTGTCTCAGGATGGTAAGTTGGTGGTTGAAGGTATCCCTCTAGTGGTGTGGGGGCTGTGCTTTGGCAAAGTGGGTGGGTTATATCCTTCCTGTTTGGCCCTGTCCGGGGGTATCATCGGATGGGGTCACAGTGTCTTCTGACCCCTCCTGTCTCAGCCTCCAGTATTTATGCTGCAGTAGTTTATGTGTCGGGGGGGCTAGGGTCAGTTTGTTATATCTGGAGTACTTCTCCTGTCTTATCCGGTGTCCTGTGTGAATTTAAGTATGCTCTCTCTAATTCTCTCTTTCTCTCTCGGAGGGCCCATGCCTCAGGACGACCTGGCATGATGACTCCTTGCTGTCCCCAGTCCACCTGGCCGTGCTGCTGCTCCAGTTTCAACTGTTCTGCCTGCGGCTATGGAACCCTGACCTGTTCACCGGACGTGCTACCTGTCCCAGACCTGCTGTTTTCAACTCTCTAGAGACCGCAGGAGCAGTAGAGATACTCTTAATGATCGGCTATGAAAAGCCAACTGACATTTACTCCTGAGGTGCTGACTTGCTGCACCCTCGACAACTACTGTGATTATTATTATTTGACCATGCTGGTCATTTATGAACATTTGAACATCTTGGCTATGTTCTGTTATAATCTCCACCCGGCACAGCCAGAAGAGGACTGGCCACCCCTCATAGCCTGGTTCCTCTCCTCTCTAGGTTTCTTCCTAGGTTTTGGCCTTTCTAGGGAGTTTTTCCTAGCCACCGTGCTTCTACACCTGCATTGCTTGCTGTTTGGGGTTTTAGGCTGGGTTTCTGTACAGCACTTTGAGATATCAGCTGATGTACGAAGGGTTATATAAATACATTTGATTTGATTTGATATGTATGAGTGCCACACCTGCAAAAAGCATACAGTAGAGGCACACTGTTGTCTACTGTATACTTTTTTGCAGGGTGTGGCACTCCTACAGTTATAATTATTTGCGATTCAAATCGTTCTTGGTAATATTGTTTGGTAATAAACAAAGGCAAAATATTGCCATCAAATGGCAGGCAATCTCTCCAACAGCCACTGTAACTGCTCGAGCAAGCATTTTACATACACTAATCCACTTTGTTAAAACATCAACCTTAATCCGTAGCAGCAAATTACAACACGCCACAATTGAAAACTACGCTACTCGTTTTGGTGTGTTATTTACTCAATCTTCCTAATGGCAAAGTGTCTTTACTCATGTAAATGGGTAGCTATGTTCTTACCATGCAACTATCCCCTTCTCCCCTTCTGCCTTTTCTGTGCGTAAACCATTGTGTTGGGTCTCGGGGACAGGTAGGGAAATAGACGCGGAAACTATAGTGCCGCTGTAGCACTTGCAAAACCAACAGGAAAATGTGCACGCAGAGCTCCAACTAAGGCATTCGAGGGGGAACTATACAAGTATGCTGTGAAGCTGTTGTCGCCGCTTGGCTTTATCGGACCGACTAGGTTATCTGTGTTACATCTTTACCGGGGAGTCGTGAAAGGGAAGGATGCAGATTTTTAGTTCGTTTTGCAGTTTGTCTATTGGAATAAGACACGATGCCCTGGAAACACAGGGGTAAACAACGACGATGAGAATATAACATTTGATAGCACACTATGGATACGTATGTGGCTGTAAAGGTAAGGGTTGCGCCTTTTACTATATTATGCCATTGTCGGAGATGATCATTCTCTTAAATATTGTAAAACAGATATAAGGGCACTATAAAAACAAAAGAGCGACAATTGAAAGGCTCTTGAATATGGTTTAGTAGTAAATATGTATTTTATGGGTTTTACAGCCTCAGTTGATGATGCTGGATGGAAAACACTTAACATAGGCTACATAGATAAACCCACTTGAGTGATAATGTGTGTGGGATTTATTGTATAAGGTGCACACAACAAGTGTATTTTTATATAGCATTTTAGCTTCAACAATCACACAGCTATACAAGCTACAGATAGTTGGAAGATGCACTTTATAGGTTAGAAATCGAATCGTCTCAGAGTAGGCTATTTATTTGACGACATGTAGAAATACAGCAACCTGCAATATTTTTTGCATCGCCTTATTGAGCAAAACAGACATATATACCGATGTGATTTCACTACACAGGTTTACCAAAAAGTAACTCAAGCCACGGTCAGTGAAAATTGTTTCGAGATCTGGAACCCTAATCATTTTCCAAGTTCTGCAGTGTGTTGGATGGTTTGAGGGGTTCATTCAACCACAGAGGGCAGCCATAGACTATATGCGAAAGCATGCGAACATAAAGTAGCCTATGTGTGTTTATAATGTGAAGATTTTGCAGATTGAAAGTCGGGGTTCTAATTTGTTTCACGTCGATCCTACATCATATGTATCCTACATATATTTTGTGGCGACGTGTGTGCTTGCTTTCATTCGTGTTTGGGTAGGGACTGGTGTGTGTTGCTTTTCTAGGGGTTAAGTATGTGCACGCCCAATAACTAATGTGTGGGATTTTTAAACATGGTCTCTCTAGCCTATTATTGTAGCCTATGTGATACTTGAAAGTATGACTCCACTATAAGGAACTTGACATCACAATAATTATAGCCATCTTTAATGACACTGATGAAAGAACGTTGTGCATGTGTTTTTGGGGAGACCGGAAGAGGGAGAGAAAGTGTGTGCGTGCCTACAGTGCGTGTGTCTGTGCTATACGCAATAGCTTTGTAAGCCACTGGTGTAGATTAACAGTGGAAAGGTTACATCCCAACAATGCAGAGAGGAAATTTGAAAAATAATATAAAAAAATAACATGAAGACTAAATACACAATGAGTAACAATAACTTGGCTACATACATGGTGTACAAGTACTGAGGACTAAGATGCAAATTAGGTAGATATGTAAATATGTGATCGACCAGCTCCATTTGTTTTATGTAGCAAAATTTGAAATTGTGTTTTTTACATTGGATAAAAGTAGAGACAGAGCTAGAAAATAGTATATCATACTCTACAGTTGAGGAACAATGGGAAAGGAATTCTGCTTTGAAAGTTGATAAAATTGTAACCTCACTTTTGAGAAAATGCCCCTTGAATAATTTGGGTACACCTACTGGAGATCTCGTCTTTGTCTACACCCATTCAGCATCGTTCTCTTAAGCCCTACCCCCACCATCTCTTTAAGGATTATCATGTGAGGCCATGTACTAAACAACCAAAGCTTTCAAGAATAAAGGCTGGTTTATACTACGGTTGTGTTTGTAAATTCAAATCTGGAGTGCCAGAGTGCGCTCAGAGTGCGCTCTGGGCATTCCTAAACTCAGAGGGTTGTCAGATTGTCTGTTCGTAAATTCAGAGTGTTTCGCTTCTGGTGCATTCAGAGTGCACACTGGACACTCTGGTCGAGGAGTAGGGTTGATCCGAGTGTTCTGACCTAACAATAGCAGACAAGTACCCAAGCTAACTGACTAACATTGGCTAGCTTGCTAGCTACTTCCAGACACAAATGAGAGAACAGCTCACTCTGACCATTTTACTCACCCTAACAGAGCTGGTTAGGCAGTTTTTATGTTATCCAGCGCGTCAGTGACCGTAACTGTGCTGCTGGCAACAATTAAATTACGCTTTTTTGCCAACATTACTGACACCGGCCATATTCAATGGGTGTTGAGCATTTGTAAATTTGTCAGTTAATCTGCGCTCTGGTACACTCAGACGAGAGTGCTCTGAAATCGGAGTAGCTAGCCAGAGCGAATTTACGAAAGCACCCGAATGTCCATTGAGAACGCACAGCAACTATACCACTTAGCTAAGCTAAGAATGACTGGAATAATCAAGCCAGTAAACGTTGGGTAGTTAGTTAGATAGCATTTAGTTAATATACTGGCCGGTTTCATTTATTTGTGACCAACTAACATTAGGTACCTAACTAACATACCGGTACATACTGCTGTAATGATATGCTATGTGGTTCGTAAGGATAGCGTATAGCGTATAGCGTACCTAACAAATTGTCAGCCAACATAACGTGTAAGGTAAGTTATTTGAAAAGTCATTACTTTATTACATGCATCAACATTTTCTTAACATTTGCCATAATTAGTTAAAGCAATTAACTTGTATCCGCCATTGGCTTCAAATCTGAAAACGATGTAAAGCCACACCCATTTTCTGAAGAATTGCATTATGGGCCCTAAAAGCACAGAAATAGTGTCCACTGCTTGTATGCTTCCAATAAGCATACTATATACTATATATAATTTACGCCACAAATAGTACGGTGAGTTTGGTTATTACGAGTATTCGAACATAGCTCTAGTTTCCTGAAACGAGTCACATATTAGGTATGGGTAAAGTGACTAGGCAACAGGATAGATAATAAACAGTAGCAGCAGCGTATGTCATGAGTCAAAATAGACTCATGACATCTGCATAAACTTCATGCTCCTTTTTGATTGTAAATACATGTCAGGCTACATGATCCAAACAGCACTTGCACACAAATATAATTGTAATGTCTGAAAACTCTGAAGGAAGGGTTAGACCTACATTGTATCAGGTTTTTTTCCCTTCTCAAGTCAATCCCACAAAATAGGGATTAGATTGAACAGATATAACATTCTTATTCCAACATAAAGCAGAGTTAATATTTCAAGTGCTTGGTGTTGCTTAGAATGAACAAAGACATTGGGCTCTCAAGCCCACAATGAATACATGGTGAATATACTAAGGTGCCCCACTGGACATACTGCACTGGTTGAATCAATGTTGTTTCCACATAATTTCAATGAAATGATGTTGAACCAACGTGGAATAGACGATAAATTCTCTCTCAGAGTCTCCCGGGTGGCGCAGTGGTCTAGGGAACTGCATCGCAGTGCTAGCTGCGCCACCAGAGTCTCTGGGTTCGCTCCCAGGCTGGGCTGGGTTCGCGCCCAGGCTCTGTCGCAGCCGGCCGCAACCGGGAGATCCGTGGGGCGACTCACAATTGGCATAGCGTCGTCCGGGTTAGGGAGGGTTTGGCCGGTAGGGAGGGTTTGGCCGGTAGGGATATCCTTGTCTCAGTATGTAAAAAAATAAAATAAAATGTAATAAAATGTATGCACTCTACTGTAAGTCGCTCTGGATAAGAGCGTCTGCTCTTGGCCGGTAGGGATATCCTTGTCTCAGTATGTAAATTATTATTTTTTTAATAAAATGTATGCACTCTACTGTAAGTCGCTCTGGATAAGAGCGTCTGCTCTTGGCCGGTAGGGATATCCTTGTCTCAGTATGTAAAAAAAAAATAAAAAAAATAAAAAATGTAATAAAATGTAAGTCGCTCTGGATAAGAGCGTCTGCTAAATGACCAAAAAAAAAAGTATTTGTTGCTGTCACGTTTTGTCGTTTTTAAAATCTCTCTCTCTCTCTCTCTCTCTCTCTCTCTCTCTCTCTCTCTCTCTCTCTCTCTCTCTCTCTCTCTCTCTCTCTCTCTCTCACAAATTCTCGAAATTACGCTCTAGACAAACAAACCTGCATTTTTACCATGGTATATTTAACTACTGCACAATGGGGATTGACTATTGCCCATGTGCACGGTTGTTGACCCTGATGTGGATAAAACTACAGATATCCACTTTGTGTCACAAACCAGGCGATTCATTCCCAATGCATGGTGTCTGCCAAGCGTTGACATCTGTATAGGAAATGGCCCTCAAGGGGTTAATGCTGAATGTGCACACTGCCAATCATTGAAAGAGATATAGGTCTGCTATGACAGGCAAACACAATCAGTGGACGCATCACATGGATGCTGGGTTGTGGTGAAATGTAGGCCAATGCTACTCCAGGGATATCTTGGATCTATGCAGGAGGCAACAGCGGAAAGTTGTTTTTGTGCATGGGAAATTATAAATAGAAAGAAAGAGAGTTAGAGGTATACAGAGAGAGGGAAAGAGACAGACAAACAAACAAAGAGAGAAAAGAAGGGGAATTATATTAGAGAACAATTGAAGATGATTAAAGATGGATATGACAGGCCACTTTCAACCGTGATCATTTGCATACACTGTGCATACTGTGCAAAGATACAAGTCCTGTTATGTGTGTTTGTTTTGTTTACGACATAATGACAAGTGGTCCCTGATGGTGGTGAATGAAGGATAGGTAGAGTAGCATAAATGGATCCTAAGAGGGCATGAGGAGGTTGGGAATAGGAAAACATAGGGGGTAGGGAATCCTTCCAAATAACATTGAAGTTTTTGTCTCACATGATATGTTGCATAATATGATACACTTAAGAAAATATACCAGGCACAGAAACAAACAATAATAGAATACATTTACTAATGGTGCACGCAACGTGTTTTGACAGGTGTCTTCCTCAGGCAGTCTATAATATTCCTGATGATACCACAAGTTGAGGTGCACCTCAAGGGCCTGTTCTAAATAGGGTTAAACAGGAACCCGGTTACTGAGATTTACCGAGATTTACCACCCAAAACCACTCCCTTTTCCCGGGATAAATCACCGTGAGAAACCAGAAAATGATAATAAATTATTTATATTAACAGCATGACCTGAAATGGAAGTGTTAAATGATATGCAATGTCTAAATCTGGCTTCTCTACGGTCTTCTCTGCTCTCTGCAAATCAATCATCAACACTCATGGTGGGGACAGACAGCCCATGTCAGTTTGGAGTGCAGTTCACAATGCATGTAGACCTACAGTTGAAGTCGGAAGTTTACATACACTTAGGTTGGAGTCATTAAAACTTGTTTTTCAACCACTCCACAAATTTCTTGTTAACAAACTAGAGTTTTGGCAAGTCGGTTAGGACATCTACTGTGTGCATGACACAAGTAGTTTTTCCAACAATTGTTTACAGACAGAATATTTCACTTATAATTCACTGTATCACAATTCCAGTGGGTCAGAAGTTTACATACACTAAGTTGACTGTGCCTTTAAACAGCTTGGAAAATTCCTCTAGGAGACAGACGCGTTCTGTCTCCTAGAGATGAACGTACTTTGGTGCGAAAAGTGCAAATCAATCCCAGAACAACAGCAAAGGACCTTAGACATAAGGTCAGGTCGCAGTTGCAAATGAGAACTTGTTCTCAACTAGCCTACCTGGTAAAATAAATAAATAAAGGGACAGTTGGAGAGAACCGGACACTAATGAAAAAAGCAGAAAAAGGAAAAATTCTGCTAGCTATGGAACTGCATTTGAAAACTGAACAATTAAATGTAATTGCAAAAACTTGACGATGAACGAGCACAAACTCTTCAACAAAATTGTCTTCTACAGGAACAAAATCGCATTCTACAGGAACAACTCGATTTAGCCAAAACTAAATATGACGATATCCACGCCAAGCTAGATACATCTGACAAGTTATCTACAAACAGGAGCACTCAATTTGATAACATGCATGCAGTTTTGTTGAACGTTACTCAAAGTTACACTGTTCTACTCTAAATGCCGCAGACCGAAAACGATCAGTTAATGAACACAAATACTAAGTTGGATGACAAATCAGCAGAACTCATTGAAGTCGCTGACCAAATGATTGATGAGAGAACTCAGGTGATGAGGATGGAAATATTGATTTCTAAGCAAGCAGAGGAAATCTCATCACTGAATCTCTCGGCTCTGTACTCAAGACCTCTATCTGCAAACCATGACAGATAAGTTTGAGACCGAAAGGATTAAGAGCGACACTCATGTGTCCAAAATCAGTACTCTAAGTACTCAAGTGGACTCTGCAATGCAGCGGAATACCACCCTTAGGTACAATCTGGTGGAATTCCAGATTCACAGCGTGACTACCCAACCAAGCAACCGGAACCCGGTACTCGAAGGAGTGAAGACGATAGAAGGTTTCAGACTTTGCATCCCTCATGTGTCCCTCAGTCTTCTCCTCTTGGCCATTCGGCACTGAGTAATATGGTGCCTCCTCGCCAACAAAGCCAAAGCTTGGCTTTTCCTCTTGGCCTTTCGGACCCATTTTCCCCACAGGATGAATCCAACCCTCTATGCCCGATTGGCGTGGAACGCCTTAACAAACTCGTCAAAATAGTCCCCACCTTTGACCCCGTTCCGGGTCAGCCAAACAATACTGAGGCGTTCCTAGCTGACCTATTGGATGGCTACCCAAACGCTATGGGTTCTGACAGGGTTTAACTGTTGAAGCGAACGTAGAAAAGACACGTGACGAGGTTCATTCGTCTACAACAGCAACACGTTCTTAACGACTACGCTAAACTTGTCACAGCTTTGAAATTAGAATTCAGTGGTTATGCGACTCGCAAAGTATTACCAAACTATGTCGTTTAGGACATCTACTTTGTACATGACACAAGTAATTTTTCCAACAATTGTTTACAATTGTTATTTGTAACGTATTTTGTACATAATGTTTCTGCAACCGTATCTTATGGCAAAAAAAGAGCTTCTGGATATCAGGACAGCGATCACTCACCTCGGATTAGACAAATATTTTTTCTAGAACAAGGAGGGCACACAAGACATTCTCCAAACACCCCACAGGGCCGACATCCCCGTTATTTGCAAGAGGAAGCGACGCAGGTACAGAGGACAAAGAGCCGGATGCCTGGTCAGGACCCGGAAAAGGCGAGTGGGAAAGCTGCCGTTACCGTCAATACTTCTCGCCAACGTGCAATCATTGGACAATAAATTAGACGAGGTACGATCACGAATATCCTTTCAACGGGACATCAAAAACTGTAATATCCTATGTTTCACGGAATCGTGGCTGAATGACGACATGGATATTCAGCTAGCGGGATATACGCTGCACCGGCAAGATAGAACAGCACAGACGAGGGGGGGCGGTCAGTGCATATTTGTAAACAACAGCTGGTGCACAAAATCTAAGGAAGTCTCTAGATTTTGCTCGCCTGAAGTAGAGTATATTGTGATAAATTGCAGGCCACACTACTTGCATAGAGAGTTTACAGCTATACTTTTCATGGCTGTTTATTTACCACCACAGACAAATGCTGGCACTAAGACCGCACTCAGTCAGCTGTTTAAGAAAATAAGCAAACAGGTAACCGCTCACCCAGAGGCGGCGCTCCTAGTGGCCGGAGACTTTAATGCAGGGAAACTTAAATCAGTTCTACCAAATTTCTATCAACATGTTAAATGTGCAATCAGAGGAAAAAAAATCTAGATCACCTGTACTCCACACACAGAGACGCGTACAAAGCTCTACCTCGCCCTCCATTTGGTAAATCCGACCACAACTCTATCCTCCTGATTCCTGCTTACAAGCAAAAATGAAAGCAGGAAGCACCAGTTACTCGGTCTATAAAAAAAGTGGTCAGATGAAGCAGATGCCAAACTACAGGACTGTTTTGCTATCACAGACTGGAACATGTTCCGGGATTCTTCCGATGGCACTGAGGAGTACACTACATCAGTCACTGGCTTTATCATTAAGTGCATTTAGGACGTCGTCCCCACAGTGACTGTACGTACATACCCCAACCAGAAGCCATGGATTACAGGCAACATTCGCATTGAGCTAAAGGGTAGAGCTGCCGCTTTCAAGGAGCGGGACTCTAACCCGGAAGCTTACAAGAAATCCTGCTATGACCTGCGACGAACCATCAAACAGGCAAAGCGTCAATACAGGGCTAAGATTGAATCATACTACACCGGCTCCAACACTCGTCTTATGTGGCAGGGCTTGCAAACTATTACAGACTACAACGGAGCTGCCCAGTGACATGAGCCTACCAGATGAGCTAAACCACTTCTATGCTCGAGGCAAGCAACACTTATAGCAAGCAACACTGAGGCATGCAAGAGAGCTTTAGCTGTTCCAGACGACTGTGTTATTACGCTCTCCGTAGCCGACATAAGACCTTTAAATAGGTCTACATACACAAGGCTGCCGGGCCAGACGGATTACCAGAACGTGTGCTCCGGGCATGTGATGACCAACTGGCAGGTGTCTTCACTGACATTTTCAACATGTCCCTGATTGAGTCTGTAATACCAACATGTTTCAAGCAGACCACCATAGTCCCTGTGCCCAAGAACACAAAGGCAACCTGCCTAAATGACTACAGACCCGTAGCACTCACGTCCGTAGCCATGAAGTGCTTTGAAAGGTTGGTAATGGCTCACATCAACAGCATTATCCCAGAAACCCTAGACCCACTGCAATTTGCATACCGCCCAAACAGATCCACAGATGATGCAATCTCTATTGCACTCCACACTGACATTTCCCACATGTACAAAAGGAACACTTATGTGAGAATGCTATTCATTGACTACAGCTCAGCTTTCAACACCATAGTACCCTCAAAGCTCATCACTAAGCTAAGGATCCTGGGACTAAACACCTCCCTCTGCAACTGGATCCTGGACTTCCTGACGGGCCGCCCCCATGTGGTGAGGGTCGGTAGCAACACACCTGTCACGCTGATCCTCAACACTGGATCTCTCCAAGGGTGCGTGCTCAGTCCCCTCCTGTAGTCCCTGTTCACCCACGACTGCATGACCAGGCACGACTCCAACACCATCATTAAGTTTGCAGATAACACAACTGTGGTAGGCCTGATCACCGACAACGACGAGACAGCCTATAGGGAGGATGTAAGAGACCTGGCCGGGAGGTGCCAGAATAACAACCTATCCCTCAACGTAACCAAGACTAAGGAGATGATTGTGGACTACAGGAAAAGGAGGACAGAGCACACCCCCATTCTCATCGACAGGGAAGTCCACATCAACAACAAACTAGAATGGCCCAAACACACCAAGACAGTTGTGAAGAGGGCACGACAAAGCCTATTCCCCCTCAGGAGACTAAAAAGATTTGGCATGGGTCCTGAGATCCTGAAAAGGTTCTACAGCTGCAACATCGAGAGCATTCTGACTGGTTGCATCACTGCCTGGTACGGCAAGTGCTCTGCCTCTGACCGCAAGGCACTACAGAGGGTAGTGCGTACGGCCCAGTACATCACTGGGGCTAAGCTGCCTGCCATTCAGGACCTCTACACCAGGCAGTGTCAGAGGGAGGCCCTAAAATTTGTCAAAGACCCCAGCCACCCCAGTCATAGACTGTTCTCTCTACTACCGCATGGCAAGCGGTACCAGAGTGCCAAGTCTAGGACAAAAAGGATTCTTAACAGTTTTTACCCCCAAGCCATAAGACTCCTGAACAGGAGTGGCTACCCGGACTATTTGCATTGTGTGCCCCACCAACCACTCTTTTTACGCTGCTGCTACTCTCTGTTTTTCATATATGCATAGTCACTTTAACTATACATTCATGTACATACTACCTCAATTGGGCCGACCAACCAGTGCTCCCGCACATTGGCTAACTGGGCTATCTGCATTGTGTCCCGCCACCCGCCACCCGCCAACCCCTCTTTTACGCTACTGCTACTCTCTGTTCATCATATATGCATAGTCACTTTAACCATGTCTACATGTACATACTACCTGAATCAGCCTGACTAACCGTTGTCTGTATGTAGCTTCGCTACTTTTATAGCCTCGCTACTCTATACAGCCTATCCTTTTACTGTTGTTTTATTTCTTTACTTACCTATTGTTCACCTAATACCTTTTTTGCACTATTGGTTAGAGCCTGTAAGTAAGCAGTTCACTGTAAGGTCCACACCTGTTGTATTCGGCGCATTTGAAAAATAAACTTTGATTTGATTGATCTTTGCTTGACATCATGGGAAAATCAAAATAAGTCTTCATAAAAAAATGGTAGAACTCCACAAGTCTGGTTCATCTTTGGGAGCAATTTCCAAATGCCTGAAGGTACCACGTTCATCTATACAAACAATAGTACCAAAGTATAAACACCATGGGACCACGCAGCCATCATACATCTCAGGAAGGAGACGCGTTCTGTCTCCTAGAGATGAACGCACTTTGGTACGAAAAGTGCAAATCAATCCCAGAACAACAGCAAAGGACCTTGGGAAGATGCTGGAGGAAACAGCTACAAAAGTATCTATATCCACAGTAAAACGAGTCCTATATCGACATAACCTGAAAAGCCTCGCAGCAAGGAAGAAGCCATTGCTCCAAAACCGCCATAAAAAGCCAGACTACGGTTTACAACTGCACATGGGGACAAAGATCTTACTTTTTGGAGAAATGTCCTCTGGTCTGATGAAACAAAAATAGAACTGTTTGGTCATAATGACCATTGTTATGTTTGGAGGAAAAAGGTCGAGGCTTGCAAGCCGAAGAACAACATCCCAACCGTGAAGCACGGGGGTGGCAGCATCATGTTGGAGTGTGCTTTGCTGCAGGAGGGACTGGTGCCCTTCACAAAATAGATGGCATCATGAGGATGGAAAATTATGTGGATATATTGAAGCAACATCGCAAGACATCAGTCAGGAAGTTAAAGTTTGTGGCAATATACCCTGACACTGTTGCAAGAGAAGTGAAACAAGTTTCCTAGTTAAAAGATATTCATGTTTGCAGGTAATATTAACTAAATATGCAGGTTTAAAAATATATACTTGTGTATTGATTTTTAGAAAGGCATTGATGTTTATGGTTAGGTATACCTTGGAGCAACGACATTCCTGTTTCGCGAATGCGCACCGCATCGGTTATATGCAACGCAGGACACGCTAGATAAACTAGTAATATCATCAACCATGTGTAGTTAACTAGTGATTATGATTGATTGATTGATTGTTTTATATAAGATACGTTTAATGCTAGCTAGCAACTTACCTTGGCTTCTTACTGCATTCGCGTAACAGGCAGGCTCCTCGTGGAGTGCAATGTAAAGCAGGTGGTTAGAGCGTTGGACTAGTTAACCGTAAGGTTGCTAGATTGAATCACCGAGCTAACAAGGTAAAAATCTGTCGGTCTGCCCCTGAACAAGGCAGTTATCCCACTGTTCCTAGGCCGTCATTGTAAATAGGAATTTGTTCTTAACTGACTTGCCTAGTAAATAAAAAAATATGTATATACTATTCTACTGTATCTTATTTTATGCCGCTCTGACATTGCTCATCCATATATGTTTATATTCTTAATTCCGTTAATTTACTAGATTTGTGTGTATTGGGTATATGTTGTGTAATTGTCAGACATTACTTGTTAGATATTATGGCGCTGTCGGAGCTAGAAGCACAAGCATTTCGCTACGCCCGCAGTAACATCTGCTAAACACATGTATGTGACCAATAAAGTTTGATTTGATTTGAGACGGCGTAGTATCAGTGCCGTAGCGATATGGAGTATTCCGAACAGACAAACACACACATAAGCAATATACGCACGAACACACACACAATATGAACAACAGGCAAATCATGTTTACCCGAAATGAGCTAAAGGCGCAATCTGTTGTCATTTCTGTTCCTTAATGATATTAGCAGTTCACTCAATCTTAACCTGATTAACATTCAACTGTTTTACCTTTTCAGTAACCACAATACCTGTGTTCTCTCTCTGTAGCTTGAGCAACAACATCGAAATGCGTGCCACCGTGAGGCAAAACAGACGAGGTTGGCTTAGATAGTTAACATGTAAAGTATATTTCATCTCCAACGTTTATTGAAAACAAATGCATTTGCACAATGACCACTTGTGTTTTTCAAATACATGGTTACAGTTGACAGTTAGTTAGCTAGCGAATTTTAACCATATTTGCATTGACATTAAATCAGTCAAAACATCTCAAAATAAGACATGGTATCAATAACATGATGAAACATACTCAAATAAGCCACTTATGATTCCCACACATGGCGGTGTCATTCTTTCTAGCAATTTGGGCTTCCAGAATCACAACAGGCTGACTTGTGCCCCATGGAAGCGTGCACATCGTTTTCGCGACGTTGTCAGCCAACAGATCTATGTAGCTAGATGCTAAATAATTGTATTGTGAACACACACACACACACACACTCCTTCCACTTACTCCTGCAAATACAACAATTCCGTATCTTCATCTTCTATAAATTGAGAGCTCTGCAGTTTTGATTTATGACTTTTGAATGTGCATCAAATGGAAACAAGATCGTATTGTACAGCAATTTCATCAGGTAACATGAATACAAAGCCGGCGAGAGGTGGGTAGAATAGGATGGGAGGCCAAGAGTCTTGTGTAACCAATAGAGAGTCAGAGTCCCGAGTGTGGGAACAAACATAGTCTGTCCCATGGTTGGGTAAACAAGCAAGTTCATAGTCAACAAAGCATGCAGGAGTCATGAGGCAAATAGTATAAAGCAGAAGAAAAAAGTATAACAACTTGGGGCTTGCCATTGTAAGTTCAGAGTCACTCGCACCAACAGTGAGTGTGTGCTGGAGGCGTGCGAAAGCTCGTGAGTGAGGAGGTAGTGTGGCGGGGGTACCTGTACCAGACAGGGAGAGACAGGCCAGGGCAGACGGTGAACAGATCGCCAGGTGGAATCCAAGCAGCAGTGTAACAGGCAACAGGAGTACGTGTCACACCCACTTGGGAGAAGCTTTTTTCTGGGGAAAAATTCCTTTGAAAATGCCAGGGGACTCTCTGGATTTGGGTGGGGTAGGCTGTGAGACTCTCTTGCCATTGTTGGGCTCCAAGGTTTTGGTATCGCTCACTTCACGCCTCAGTGCTAATGGAAGTTGTATCTGTTATGTCCTAGCAAGCTTGGTAGCCTTATGGTTCTCGCTCTGCCAGTTCAAGATGAGCTGCAAAGCCCAAGGCTACAGTGTCTTCCTGTGTCTGAGCTAACTTCGACAGTTGAACTAAGCTCATGTTGCATTTATAAGTTATATTCTTCAAGATTCAATGGCTATATATAATGAATTTCAGTGCAAAAATGTATGTAGCAATCTCAGTTTCTCCCTTTAAACAACGCCATATGATGTCAACAGGGCCTTATCTCACCAAGTGGCATAAAGCCTCCACAAGGTCCCTCCAATTTTGGGCTATTTTAGACTGTGCAAAACATACTTATTATAAAGAAATTGATCATTTTGAGCTGCCCAGCATGGTACAAGCAATGTGCTGCTGAGACTGTAGAAAACTGTTCACCACTTCCACTGGTGTCCACAGAGGCCCAATAGCTTTGTCACAGTAAGACAGGCGGAATATCTCATTTCATGTTTCTCATCTGAAACCGTGAGAACCCTTGGGCAGTTCCCATCACCAAAAAATAAATGTAGAGCCTTCCAAGTGTGGCGTCAATTGACCTTTTGGGCGGCTCTTCGCCGTCTTAACATAAACCCCCATGAATAACAAATGGGACTTCTCTCTATGGCGTGAAAACGTTCAGCCAGACAGTATTTTTAGTGCTTAGACTTTGAAAGTGACTCATTCCTTCTTCTTTTGTAGTGTGATTGTTTTCCGGTTGCACATGGACTCAACTAGATAAGCCTCCGACCCTCTTTAGATTGTTCTTCACAGAGGAAAACATCCCCAGCGGAGCCTGAATGTTATCGCTCGGTGACGATACAAGGAGCTCTCCATTTTAGCTCTCTGGAGCAAGACTGTTTTCAACACTAACCTTAGGGACCCAGTGCACCTCTTTAGCAATGAAGGTGATAACTGGAAGAGTGACAGTGTTTTCACACTGGATCATGACCTCTCTGGTTTTGACATTGTGTGTTTGTGTGTGTGTGAGAGTGATAGATCCAGGCTGTATCACATCCTGCCGTGATTGGGAGTCCCATAGGGTTGCGCATAATTTGCCCAGCGTCGTCCGGGTTTGGCTGGAGTAGGCCGTCATTGTAAATAAGAATTTGTTCTTAACTGACTTGCCTAGTTAAATAAAGGTTAAATAAAAATAAAATAGAGAGAGAGTGAGCGAGAAAGAGAGAGAGGGTGGAAGAGAGAGGGAGAAAGGTGATAGAGGTTAGAGAGAGAGAGGGGAGGGATAGGGTGGAGGAGAGAGAGCCAGAGTGGGTGGAGGAGAGAGAGGGTGGAGGAACAAAAGAGAAGGTAGAGGAGAGAGCGAGGGAGGAGGAGAGAGAGGGTGGAGGAGAGAGTTTCAAGTTTTTAATGTCACATGCACAAGTACAGTGAAATGCCTTTCTTGCAAAATTAAAACCCAACAATTCAATAATCAATGACAATGTAATACTAGAAAAAAAAGAAGAAGAAATATGAAGAACACAATAAGTAAGTAAGGATACTATATACAGCGTCAGTTCCAATACCATATTTATAATGTGCAGGGATACTGGAGTGATGGCGTTAAATATGTACTGGGGTAAGGTGACTAGGCAACAGAATATCAGATAAACAGAGTAGCAGCAGCTTGTATGTGAGTGGGTGTGCGTGCATATGATGTGTGAGTGAGAAGATGATGGAGTGTGTAGGGCTCAAGATGCATGGCAATATATGTGTTCTAGTAGAATAAGTCTTTAGCAAGATGCTGCTCTACAGTTAATTCATGGTACTACCCAAAAACGTTTCATCCTTCAAATCAAATAGTTTTTCTCACATGTGCTGAGTACAACAGGTGTAGACTTGACCTTAACATTGTTATTTATGAGCCCTTACCCAACAATGCAGAAAATACGTAATACATTTGCACACAAAAAAGGAACGAGTAACACTTTAAAATAATGAGGCTATATAAAAGGAGTATTGGTACCGAGTCAATGTGCAGGGGTACGAAGTGGTTGAGGTAATTGAGGTCATATGTATTACTGAACAAAAGTAGAAACGCAACATGCAACAATTAAAAATATTTTCAGTCAACTGAAATAAATAAATTAAGCCCTAAACTGTGGATTTCACAGGACTGGGAATACAGATATGCATCTGTTGGTCAACAGATACCTTAAAAAAAGGTAGGGGCGTGGATCAGAAAACCAGTCAGTATCTGGTGTGACCACCATTTGCCTCATGCAGCGCGACACATCTCCTTCGCATAGAGTTGATCAGGCTGTTGATTGTGGCCTGTCGAATGTTGTCCCACTCGTCTACAATGACGTTGAGAAGTTGCTGGATATTGGTGGGAACATGGAACACTCTGTCGTACTCGTCGAGCCAGAACATCCCAAACATGCTCAATGGGTGACATGTCTGGTGAGTATGCAGGCCACGGAAGAACTGGGACATTTTCAGCTTCTAGGAATTGTGTACAGATCCTTGCGACATGGGGCCATGCATTATCATGCTGAAACATGAGTGGACGGCGGTGGATGAATGGCACAAAATGAGCCTCGGGATTTCGTCAAGGTATCTCTGTGCATTCAAAAAGCCATCGATAAAATGTAATTGTGTTTATTGTTCGTAGCTTATGCCTGCCCATACCATAACCCCAACTCTACCATGGGGCACTCTGTTCACAACGTTGACCTCAGCCATTTTCCCGGTACAGTTGAAACCGGGGTTCATCCATGTAGAGCACACTTCTCCAGTGTGCCAGTGGCCATCAAAGGTGAGCTTTAGCCCACTGAAGTTTTCACAGATGAATCCCAGTTACGATGCCAAACTGCAGTCAGGACAAGACCCTGCTGAGGATGATGAGCACGCAGATGAGCATCCCTGAGATGTTTGTGGGAAATTCTTCGGTTGTGCAAACCCACAGTTTCATCAGCTCTCCAGGTGTCTGGTCTCAGACGATCCCGCATGTGAAGAAGCCGGATGTGGAGGTCTTGGGCTGGCGTGGTTACATATGGTCTGCGTTTGTGAGGCCGGTTGGACGTACTGCCTAATTCTCTAAAACGACATTGGAGCCGGCTTAGGTAGAGAAAGGAACATTCAATTCTCTGGCAACAACTCTGTTGAACATTCCTCCAGTCAGCATGCCAATTGCACGCGCCCTCAAAAGTTGCGACATCTGTGGCGTTGTGTTGTGTGACAAAACTGCACATTTTAGAGAGGTCTTTTATTTTTCCTAGCACAAGGTGGACCTGTGTAATGATCATGCTGTTTAATCAGCTTCGTGATATGCCACACCTGTCAGGTGGATTGATTATCTCGGCAAAGGAAAAATGCTCACCACCAAGGACGTAAACAAATGTGTGCACAACATTTGATAGAAATAAGCTTTTTGTGCATATGGAACATTTTAGGGATCTTTTATTTCAGCACATGGAACATGTGACCAACACTTTATATATTGTATTTTTATTTTTGTTCAGTATACATGTAGGTAGGGGTAAAAGTGAATAGGTAATCAGGATTGATAATAAACAGAGCAGCTCGTCCCCAGTGATGTACTGGCCAAGCAGTTGCCATACCAAACTCTTCCTCCTGAGTTGGAAGAGGCATTGTCATGCTCTCTTCACAACTGTGTGTGTGTGTTTGGACCATGATAGGTTCTTTAGTGATGTGGACACCAAGGAACTAGAGGCGCTCGACTCTCTGTTTCCTGTAGTTCACGATCAGCTCCTTTGTCTTGCTGACATTGGTGGTGATCCTTCCACCACACTGCCATGTCTCTGTCTTATCGCCGCCTGTGATCAGGCCTACCACCGTCAAGTCGTTGGCAATCTTAATGATGGAGTTGGAGTTGTGAGCAGCCACACAGTCGTGGGTAAACAGGGAGTACAGGAGGGAACTAATCATGCACCCATGAGGGGCCCCGTGTTGAGGGTCAGCATGGCAGATGTGTTCTTGCCTTCCCTGACCACCTCTGGTCGGCCCGTCAGGAAGTCCAGGATCCAGTTGCAGAGGGAGGTGTTAAATCCCAGGGTTAGTGATGAGCTTGGAGGGCACTATGGTGTTGAATGCTGAGGAGCATTATGAACAGCATTCTCATGTAGGTGTTCCTTTTGTACAGGTGGGAAGGGGCAGTGTGAAGTGCAATAGAGATGACGTAATCTGTGGATCTGTTGGGGCGGTATGCGACCTTGTTAATGTTAACCTGTTTAAAGGTCTTACTCACATCTACGGAGCACATGATCACACAGTCATCTGGAACAGCTGGTGCTCTAATGCATGGCTCAGTGTTGCTTTCCTCGAAGCGAGCATAGAAGGTATTTAGCACGTCTGGTAGGCTAGCGTCACTGAACAACTAGCGGCTGAGTTTCCCTTTGTAATCCGGGATAGTTTGCAAGCTCTGCCACGTTCAATGAGCATCTGAGCCGGTGTATTAGGATTCAATCTTGGTCCTGTACTGATGCTTTGCCTGCTTGATTGTTCATCGGAGGGCGTACTTCAAGGTAGAATGGACATAATTACCTGTATTAATGCTCTTTTGTGGCAAACAAAATTGAAAGAAGATGAATGAAACTTGGGCTCTGTTATGTGGTTTGAGGCATATTAGCCCACTTTCAAGGACAGGGGCTCATTCAGTGCATAGATAAAAGTGGGCCTAATTTGAGAGATAAGAGGCGTTCAACAATGGTTCTGGTGTGTGGGTGTGTGCGTGTGTACGTGCGCGGATGTGGATGTGTGTGTGAGAGTGTGTGTGAGAGTGAGAGTGTTATAGTTAGCCAGCAACCCTCAGGCGCTAGACTTCTCACAAGGCCTTGGTATCTGATATCAGCAGCCTACGTGAGTGTCTCAGACGTCCTGTATACATGACCGAGCTGGAGGGAAATACATGTGGGACAGGAGGAAGAGGACTGCCAGGATGAATTGCCATATGGTACCCTTACCTTGTCTTCTGGACACTGTTTCCATTCCCAGCTGTTTCTAACAGGTTGTTCGTATCTCTGGTTTTGGTCCTTGGGGTTGTTACGGATGCAAATTTTAGTCAATTTTGCTGCAGACTAACCAACCCTCATTAACTGGTCAACAAATAGTAAACAGAAAATAAGTGACCAACAGAAAATACTATTCATGCACACAAGGAACAACATTTTGTTCATTAAGAGCTTAATGGAATCATGCAACAATAGCAGGCCTATTGTCTTACAGTCAAAATGCTACAGCCTATTATTGCACATGTAACTCCTGTAATGAAGCAGCTAATAAAACGTCATTTTTAAACATTTGCTAAAATGCAATTCTGGAGAAACACTGTTCTAAACAGCACACCTAATGAAAGTGGTTTGAAATTCTCTGTTAGAAACTTAGAAAAATTGTGAATCTCGAAGCAACAACTAGGATGGGTTGCTAATATGACTAGGATTGTGCCTTTGGCTTCTGGACCACAAAATAAAGTTAATATCAAAACCAATAGAACAGTAGAGAAATGGTTAATGGCATTATAAAATAACTGCCTCCATGTTTTTATGGTTGGATTTTCGCTAGGCTATTTTGAAGCGTTTGAAGTCAAATTAAATGTTCAGATTTCAATCAATTATACTGCAAAGTGGTGGGTGACGTGCTGATAGCCTGCCTACCATTGACTATAGTCTATGCACTCGAATGGCAAATGGGAGGCACGCTTGAATTAGAACTTAGTAGGTATTTTTAACCGTGGCCATTAACAAGTGATTGCATTTCAAATTATTATTTGTTGCGCAATGCGCAATGACTGGGCTTACAAAAGAACGTTTCACTCCAGTACCAGCTTTTTGAGGAGTTGTTCCTGAGCTGTCTAACTGACAGGTGAAAGGCTATTCCGTTCCTCAAACTAGGCTCTGTATGCTGTGCGCGTGTGATAAAAAGATGTATGTCATTATCCTTCTAGCTATCTGTCTACCAACATCTCTAATCAAAACACAGAGTGAGCTGCACAGGTGTAGCTGTTGTGCCACAGCCTAAAACATCTATCAATGTACAATAGATTATGAATGCATATGGTTTCGAGGTAATGTCATTAACTTCTCCCAGGTGTTAATGAGATGCAGGAGATCAGTCATCCCTACAGCCCTGCAGGACCAGTTGAGCACTGCCTTAAATGATTGGCGTTGGGTAGAAAAATACATCAAATCATCAGAGCAAGGTAGTTCAGCAGTTATGTATTTTATCATTGTTCATAGTAAATACAACAAAAAAATTCACTTGTGGAATGGATTGCCAAAGTTTTTTGATTATTGTCAGAAATCTTCACAGCTCTGTTTCATTGAACCTTCAAATGACATTCAACGGACTCCCAGTACTTCTGAGGTAGACGGGGGTACGTGAGAGCTTTGTGAAACGGCTCGCTCCCGAATCCCGTAGAAGAAGGGAGCATTGATTTTCCCTTGGATAACAAGCCTGGACCGACTTTGGTGCAGGCCAGAGTTCTGTTGCTTCCTCTCCCCAATGGCCACCCATCCCAATCTCGGATTTCCACTCAAAATGCTAAGTGCCTTTACACAGGTCTTCAGGGAGACAAACCAACTTCCACTACTAACACCCAATTGGATGAGTTTTCACATTCAAGTTGATTAGGAGTTTAAAAGTTCCGGACCGCAGCACTACTCCAGAATTGATTCAACCTGGTTTTTGTGAAAATAAGAGAGACAAACCCAAACTGTTCAAGTCAAGTCAAACTTCATTTAGTGTGTTTTACCAAAGTCTCACTACGCTTGGTTAATGTCATATTCTGGGCCAATGCACTCAATAAGAGCTCAAAACACTCACCATGCTTACAGTATAATAGGTTTTTGGTTAATCTGTGAAAATCCTGTGTCTGATTGGGGTTTAGACTTGCCTACCCCTCTGTCTAACCTTTGACTCTACTGAGCAAGTGGTTGAACCAAGTTCTCATGCTGGCCTTGTTTGGGAAGGGAGGAGAAAGCAATGGAACAATGACAAAGTTGATGTGTAGCCTACAGATAAGAAGAGCAGAGCCGTTGCATTTAAAAAAAAATCTATTTGTAACTTTCAACTCTCCCAGTACTTACAGTAATTGGTTTTTGATATTGAACCACCAGAAACATATTACTATGCTTACTAGGGCTGGGATTTGGCAGGGACCTCACGATTTGAATTTATCATGATATGTAGGTCACGATTCAATACATATTGGAATTCTATATGTATCATTATTCTATGTTTTGCGATTCGATACTGCAAAATCGTTATTGCAAATCAATATTTGAAACATATTGTTCACTACATAAGACTTACTCTGCAGCTCAACTCTACTCGAAAAGTACTTGCAATCTGTCTAGATGAATCAAGGCTTCCAATTGCTCTTCAACAGGCAGGAGACTCATCTATCTGTTTCCTGGTCTGCCTAACAGCAAATTCCTGCACTGCAGGGATGGTGTTAGCAACCATAAATAATACAAATGCATGTGGATTGGGAATACATGATTAAAAAACAATAGGAGTCCCCTGCTGGCGGCTCCTCAGTACTTACATACAGTCATTCCACATAAATGAGGCCCAAGGCTCGAAACCTGCTCTTATTCTTTGAAAACTCTGCTTTACTTTTTTCATGAGCGCGAATCACAATGTTCCTGGCTTTTAGTTTTTTGGGAGGGTTTCTGTGTAGGCGATTCTGAAGCCAGGGACTTAGTTGGAGGTCTCGTATTCTTGTGGGGTGAATTTTGATCAGACTTTTTTTTTAAACATTTGTAATTTTTTTTACAAAACTATGCTTTGGATAGAATCTACATATGAAGAGCTTAATTCCAAAATGCTGACAAATTGAGGCTGTTCTGAGGGCAAAAGGGTGCAACTCAATATTAGGAAGGTGTTCTTAATATTTGGTATAGTCAGTGTATAAATTAGCTCTGCAAGGTTTTACACTGTCAAATGTGACAAATAATATTCTTTTTTATAAAGAACTATACACGTGATACATTTGTGACATCAATATAAAAAAAAAATATCTATATTAAAAAATGTATCAATACAATAATATGAGATCTGTGCTCTGGTCAAAACTGCCCTACAAAGCGAAAAAGGCAGTAACTGCTCATAGCCTGGAACTGAGAAAGATTGCTTCAACGTCTAATTGTCCAGCCAAATGAATTCTAAGGAGATCATTGAAGACGTAGTGATCTGTTGTCTTACTATGAGTAAATGTTTTATTCATGTTGACTCTGACCTCTGACATGACCTTTGACCCTTAAACAGCAGTTACTGCCTTCTTCCTTGCCATGATATGTTACAAATTGCAGGGTAATATCAAAGCAAAGAGCAGTATCTGCCATTTTCATATGTTTGTTTACTATACTTCTCATTTATGCTATTAATAAAAGAGCAGTGCAATTACTGACAGGGTAACGGAGTTGAAACGGCATCCTTTGTGTGTCTTTCACTAAGATACCAGGAAAGTTCAAATGTAGATGTAGATTCTGTGTCAGTCACATTAAATACTGTGTTTTACAAGTAGCCCATGTCTTGCTATAAGAATACATGTGAAAAGCAGCACTGCAATTGTTTGAAATACATTAAATGATTACCTATTTTGTAATATACGCTGCTCAAAAAAATAAAGGGAACACTTAAACAACACAATGTAACTCCAAGTCAATCACACTTCTATGAAATCAAACTGTCCACTTAGGAAGCAACACTGATTGACAATAAATTTCACATGATGTTGTGCAAATGGAATAGACAAAAGGTGGAAATTATAGGCAATTAGCAAGACACCCCCAAAAAAGGAGTGATTCTGCAGGTGGTGACCACAGACCACTTCTCAGTTCCTATGCTTCCTGCTGATGTTTTGGTCACTTTTGAATGCTGCGGTGCTCTCACTCTAGTGGTAGCATGAGATGGAGTCTACAACCCACACAAGTGGCTCAGTAGTGCAGTTCATCCAGGATGGCACATCAATGCGAGCTGTGGCAAAAAGGTTTGCTGTGTCTGTCAGCGTAGTTCCAGAGCATGGAGGCGCTACCAGGCAGAAGCCAGTACTCAGAAGACGTGGAGGAGGCCGTAGGAGGGCAACAACCCAGCAGCAGGACCGCTACCTCCGCCTTTGTGCAAGGAGGTGCACTGCCAGAGCCCTGCAAAATGACCTCCAGCAGGCCACAAATGTGCATGTGTCAGCATATGGTCTCACAAGGGGTCTGAGGATCTCATCTCGGTACCTAATGGCAGTCAGGCTACCTCTAGCGAGCACATGGAGGCTGTGCGGCCCCACAAAGAAATGCCACCCCACACCATGACTGACCCACCGCCAAACCAGTCATGCTGGAGGATGTTGCAGGCAGCAGAACGTTCTCCACGGCGTCTCCAGACTCTGTCACGTCGTTCACATGTGCTCATGTGCTCAGTGTGAACCTGCTTTCATCTGTGAAGAGCACAGGGCGCCAGTGGCGAATTTGCCAATCTTGGTGTTCTCTGGCAAATGCCAAACGTCCTGCACGGGTGCTGGGCTGTAAGCACAACCCCCACCTGTGGACGTCGGGCCCTCATACCACCCTCATGGAGTCTGGTTCTGACCGTTTGAGCAGACACATGCACATTTGTGGCCTGCTGGAGGTCATTTTGCAGGGCTCTGGCAGTGCAGCTCCGGCACAAAGGCGGAGGTAGCGGTCCTGCTGCTGGGTTGTTGCCCTCCTACGGGCCTCCTCCACGTCTCCTGATGTACTGGCCTGTCTCCTGGTAGCGCCTCCACCTCTGGACACTACGCTGACAGACACAGCAAACCTTTTTGCCACAGCTCGCATTGATGTGCCATCCTGGATGAACTGCACTACCTGAGCCACTTGTGTGGGTGTTAGACTCCGTCTCATGCTACCACTAGAGTGAGAGCACCGCCAGCATTCAAAAGTGACCAAAACATCAGCCAGGAAGCATAGGAACTGAGAAGTTGTCTGTGGTCACCACCTGCAGAATCACTCCTTTTTTGGGGGTGTCTTGCTAATTGCCTATAATTTCCACCTTTTGTCTATTCCATTTGCACAACAGCATGTGAAATTTATTGTCAATCAGTGTTGCTTCCTAATTGGACAGTTTGATTTCACAGAAGTGTGATTGACTTGGAGTTACATTGTGTTGTTTAAGTGTTCCCTTTATTTCTTTGAGCAGTGTATAATGATGTATTGGAACATGATAGAAGTATGATGTAGGGTAATACTAATTCTAATAAAATACCATGAGATTGCAAATTAAATTATTTGGATATAAAAAAGAAGAAATGGATGACACTTACATATGCAATTTGTAATAAATAGCAGCTTTAAGAATGAATTTTAAACATATTTACATTTTCATAAGAGGACACAAATGACATTTAGCTACAATTGATGAAATGCTGAATAGTTACATTTCATTTTTAAGTAACATTTTAATTTCAGTGCTCTTGCATATCACTCCTCATCCTCAGCAATGCTGTTCACAGCCAAGGCATTCCAGAACTGCCTAGGTGATGATGTCCATCTTCTTGGACTCTTAAAGCCCTAATGCTTATTTAGATTGCATGGACGGACATTGACAGGAATAAAACCTAGTATTGACGTGGTTGTACAGTCCTAATGCATCCTCACATGGCAACTTTGATCCCCATAGATACTATAATCATCTAGGCCACAGGGATTGGTGGAAGTCATTTTGGCAAAACAGTTTTTTCCCGCATTTATGTAATGATGGCACTGAAGCAGACACATTGAGCACACATTTGGCATGCCACAGCTTGTACTACTAATTACATACGCCACCAACAAAGGTGATGGATACAATTTGGGATTTTAACTTTACTGACCAGGACAGTTACGCAATACTGGAATATAAAAGAACACCAGAAACCCTGGACCTGTGAGTTACAATTCAGTAACGTTATGGGGTGCACGCCCAAATGACTGTTAGCTGGCTAGAGATCGTGTGTGTGGTGTAACGTTACTGATTCACATAACCCATGGAATGTCAGAATAAAATTAGAGGGATTGTATTCATTCTAGGTATAATAGATTCAAGCTAGTATAAGTTGCTGATCGCCTCTTATGGGAGCAGGTAGCACAAATCTATTGCTTCATGCTAATGCTAGCTAGGTAGGTTTTTACATTTCGGTAGGGGCGCGTCAGTTATAGTTAGGTGGTTGTCACTGGCTAGAAATCGTGTGTGTGTGTTGTACTGATTCGAAGAAACCATCCAATGAAATTTTAGAATGTAATTCATTATAGGGCTAATAGATTGAGGATAGATCTCCTCTTATGGGAGCCGGTAGCATTGTTAGTCTATGCTCGCTAGCTAGTTAGCTAGCTAGCTAATTAATTATGTTCTCAGATCTACTTAGCTAACTAGTTCTTACCAGTGTCTGGGTCTGCATTTAAGGTCAAGTTCAAGCATACTTTTCCCCAAGGAATGCTGTGCCATGATGCTGTGTCCCTAGATTAGCAATGTATATGTGTGTAGCTGTCAGTCAGTGTCCTACAGGTTCGATTGTATCACTATTAGAATAAAATTATATGATACCAAGCTAAAAGGCAGTCAGTTCAGTTTGTGCCATTTACCTTGGTTTCACAGTAACTTTTCGCAGTTACTGCTAATATGACCCCCGTTTTCAGCGTAAAAAGAGGGGTTGGGGGGGGCACACAATGCAAATAGTCCAGGTAGCCATTTCATTACCTGTTCAGGAGTCTTATGGCTTGGGGGTAAAAGCTGTTGAGAAGCCTTTTTGTCCTAGACTTGGCACTCCGTTACCGCTTGCCATGCGGTAGTAGAGAGAACAATCTATGACTGGGGTGGCTGGGGTCTTTGACACATTTTTAGGGCCTTCCTCTGACACCGCCTGCTGTAGAGGTCCTGGATGGCAGGAAGCTTAGCCTGGGCCGTACGCACTACTCTCTGTAGTGCCTTGCGGTCAGAGGCCGAACAATTGCCGTACCAGGCAGTGATGCAACCAGTCAGGATGCTCTCGATGTTGCAGCTGTAGAACCTTTTGAGGATCTCAGGACCCATGACAAATCGTTTTAGTTTCCTGAGGGGGAATAGGCTTTGTCGTGCCCTCTTCACGACTGTCTTTGGACCATTCTAGTTTGCTGTTGATGTGGACACCAAGGAACTTGAAGCTCTCAACCTGCTCCACTACAGCCCCGTCGATGAGAATGGGGGGCGTGCTCGGTCCTCCTTTCCTGTAGTCCACAACAAATTTGATTGTCATGTTGACACATTCATTGTTCACCTTGTCACAACATGATAGACAGGATGCATCCCAAATGGCACCTTGTTCCCTATATAGTGCACTACTTTTGACCAAAGCCATACGGGCCTTTGTGAAAAGTAGTGCTCTCTACCAAATCGCAGGTAGGCCTTTGCAAATATGATCAAATCAGCCATTTCTATGCAGTATTCTATTATACAGTGAACAGTGTGAAGTTAAATTGAATGTGTGTTGTATTGAGTAGCAGTGTGAATATCAGTGACAGGTTTTTGTGTGGCACATGCGCATAACATTTAGAAAAGTAGTTCTCTCTAGTGTTGTCATGATACCAACATTTTACTAACAATACGATACACGGCCATGTATCATGATACCGAGTAGTATCACAATACCACAGGGGGAAAATTCAGAGTGGCCTTTCATCCTGTTAGCCCGGGTCCCCAACACTTGTTCCTGTTTTCTAAATGTTATGCGCATGTGCCACACAAAAACCTGTCACTGATATTCACACTTCTACTCAATACAACACACATTCATTTCAACTTCACACGGTTCACTGTATAATAGAATACTGCATAGAAATGGCTGATTTGATCATACTTCCAAAGGCCTACCTGTGATTTGGTTGGAGGAATGGGAGCAAACAATATACATGCATAATGATCTGCATGTCATTGTGGCAGCATGGGGAAAACACTACATGACTGACACCTTTACTCTTCAGATAACACACAGACACACACTCTCCCTCCCTCACACACGCTCTCTGTCTCCCTCATAAACACACACTCACCACCCTCTCCCACAAACACATACACACTGCTCATAACTTTAAAAAGGCACCAAACAGAGTGTAAGGAGCACCAGAAAGAGATACATTTTTGATGGTTTAGCCTTACATTAGGCCTATATGAATTCTACCTCTTGAGGCACATCTCATGACTAGCAGACCCATTATTCCTGTGCCAATCAAATTTGCCTATACCTACAGGTTGATAGCTAGCTAGGTAACATGACTGAACAACGTTGTTTGTTATCAAAACAATAATTAGCGGCCTGGGATTAGTTTAAAATGGCCCTCGTGACATGGTTTGTGAAATTATATCAAAGGCGCTCGAAATCGCAGGAAGGAAAAAGGTAATATGAGTCATATTTTTGGAACTCTTTGAACTACAGACAAGCCGGTTTCTTTTGCTGTAAAGCTGCAAGCATAACTGTCGCAAAACTCTCTGGCACTGCTGTGTGACAGCAAACTTGTAAAGCCTATCAGACTGGCCTGTGCTCTTGGTTATACCAGGGATTAAATTATATCAGTGGTGGAAAAAGTACCCAGGTAAAAAGTGAAAGTCACCCGGTAAAATACTCCTTCAGTAAAAGTTTAAAGTATTTGGTTTTAAATATACTTAAGTGTCAAAAGTAAATGTATTTGCAAACATGTATCAAAAGTAAAACTATCATTTCAAATTGCTTATACACATGTCAAAATATAAATCCAACATGTAAAGTTTCATGAGCCGAAATAAAAATCTTAATTATAAAAAAAAATTTGCACAAATTTGTTCACTTCCCTGTTAGTGAGCAACACAGTGCAACAGATGTCTCACGTTTTGAGGGAGCGTGCAATTGGCATGGTGACTGCAGGAATGTCCACCAGAGCTGTTGCCAGAGAATTTTCGAGAATTATCACAAGTTCGCTCAGTGCTCACAACAAGCAACCTCTGACAAAAGTCCCTCTACACCTATTCGAGTTGAACATTATGAATCAGACCCCTTATTGATAGTAAAAGCTCATGGTACTCCTGGAATCAGAAGTTTTTTTGACTCAATGGAGGAACGTAGTCAGAGAAATGCTGATGAATGTCTTGCTCGAGCTGTGTATGCAACTGGTTCACCTCTGATGCTCACAGGCAATGTGTATTGGAAGAGATTTCTGAATGTTCTTCGCCCAGCATACACCGCTCCAACCAGACATGCTTTATCTACTCATTTGCTGGATGCAAAGTTCAACAGAGTTCAAGTGAAGGTCAAGCAAATCATAGAGAAAGCAGACCGTATTGCAATCATCTCTGATGGGTGGTTGAATGTTCGTGGGTAAGGAATAATTAACTACATCATCTGCACCCCTCAACCAGCATTCTACAAGAGCACAGACACAAGGGACAACAGACACACTGGTCTCTACATTGCAGATGAGCTGAAGGCTGTCATCAATGACCTTGGACCACAGAAGGTATTTGCACTGGTGACAGACAATGCTGTGAACATGAAGGCTGCTTGGTCTAAAGTGGAGGAGTCCTACCCTCACATCACACCCATTGGCTGTGCTGCTCATGCATTGAATCTGCTCCTTAAGGACATCATGGCACTGAAAATAATGGATACACTCGACAAGAGAGCCAATAAAAGGTTAGGTATGTGAAGGGTCATCAAGTTATAGCAGCAATCTACCTCACCAAGCAAAGTGAGAAGAATAAGAGCACCACATTGAAGCTGCCCAGCAACACCCGTTGGGGTGGTGTTGTCATCATGTTTGACAGTCTCCTGGAGGGGAATGGATCTCTCCAAGAAATGTCCATATCACAGTCTGTCGATATGGACAGCCCCATCAAGAGGATCCTCCTGGATGATGTATTTTGGGAGAGAGTGGTAAGCACTTCACTGTTGCTCCAAGCAGAGGAACCTGCAGTTCTGAAATACATCAAAAAGCGTGTGAAGACTTCTGCCTGAAGCCATACATGCCGCAGCGTACATGTTGGACCCCAAATATGCTGGCAAGAGCATCCTGTCTGGTGCAGAGATCAACCAAGGCCTATTGTGTCATCACTACCGTGTCTCGCCACGGTTCTTGGCAGTCTGGCGAAGTACCCTTCCATGCAAGGGCTTTGGGATGGAGATGCAAAATGGCAGTTGTGCCAACATATCTCATCAGCCACCTGGTGGAAGGGACGTTGTGGATCTGAGGCTCTTTCCCCTGTTGCCTCCATCATCCTCCAAATCCCACCAACATCAGCCGCATCAGAGCGCAACTGGTCCTTGTTTGGGAACACACAAACCAAAGCACTTAACAGGCTGACCAATACAAGGGCAGAAAAATTGGTGGCTACCCGGGCAAATTTTTGCCTTTTTTAGCCTGACAACGAGCCATCCTCAACAAGGTTGGAAAGTGACAGTGAAGATAAGGCCTCAGAGTCTGATGTTCAAGAGGTGGACATTGAGGAGGCCCAGAGAGAAGACATGGAAGCCTGAGAGGAAGACAACCAAAGCTTTAGTTTCTAGACTATCATTTTACAGATGTATGTTTAAAACGTTTTTGGGAGATGTGATGGATCATTGGGGATCATTCAATATTCCCTTTCTTTTGTTGTTCAGTGCAATCATCCCATGTGAAGAGTCAACTCATTTAATAAAAGTTCAGTACGTAACTAAATACTTTTTTTTTAAAAATATTGGAAGAATTTTGTCATTTGCAATTATGTCTACTTATGATAAGGTAAATGGTTTATCTTTCTGTCTCCATATGATATGGTAAATCAACTCAGCAAAAGAAGAAACATCCTCTCATTGTCAACTGCGTTTATTTTCAGCAAACTTAACATGTGTAAATATTTGTATGAACATAACAAGATTCAATAGCTGAGACAAACTGAACAAGTTCCACAGACACGTGACTAACAGAAATGTAATAATGTATCCCTGATCATAGGGGGGTTCAAAATCAAAAGTAACAGTCAGTATCTGGTGTGTCCACCAGCTGCATTAAGTACTGCAGTGCATCTCCTCCTCATGGACTGCACCAGATTTGCCAGTGAGATGTTACCCCACTCTTCCACCAAGGCACCTGCAAGTTCCCAGACATTTCTGGGGGGAATGGCCCTGGCCCTCACCCTCCGATCCAACAGGTCCCAGACGTGCTCAATGGGATTGAGAGCCGGGCTCTTCGCTGGCCATGTCAGAACACTGACATTCCTGTCTTGCAGGAAATCACGCACAGAATAAGCAGTATGGCTGGTGGCATTGTCATGCTGGAGGGTCATGTCAGGATGAGCCTGCAGGAAGGGTACCACATGAGGGAGGATGATGTCTTCCCTGTAACACACAGTGTTGAGATTGCCTGCAATGACAACAGACTCAGTCCGATGATGCTGTTACACACTGCCCCAGACCATGACGGACCCTCCACCTCCAAATCGATCCCGCTCCAGAGTACAGACCTCGGTGTAACACTCATTCCTTCGATGATACATGCGAATCCGACCATCATCCCTGGTGACACAAATCTGCGACTCATCAGTAAAGAGCACTTTTTGCAAGTCCTGTCTGGTCCAGTGACGGTGGGTTTGTGCCCATAGGCGACGTTGTTGCCGGTGATGTCTGGTAAGGACCTGACTTACAACAAGCAGTCCAGCCTCTCAGCCTATTGCGTACAGTCTGAGCACTGATGGAGGGATTGTGCATTCCTGATGTAACTCTGGTAGTTGTTGTTGCCATCCTGTACCTGTCCCGCAGGTGTAATGTTCAGATGTACTGATATTGTGCAGGTGTTGTTACACGTGGTCTGTCACTGCGAGGACGATCAGCTGTCCGTCCTGTCTCCCTGTAGCGCTGTCTTAGGCGTCTCACAGTACGGACATTGCAATTTATTGCCCTGGCCACATCTGCAGTCCTCATGCCTTCTTGCAGCATGCCTAAGGCATGTTCACGCAGATGAGCAGGGACCCTGGGCATCTTTCTTTTGGTGTTTTTCAGAGTCAGCAGTAAGGCTTCTTTAGTGTCCTAAGTGTTCATAACTGTGACCTTAAGCTGTTAGTGTGTTAACGACCGTTCCACAGGTGCATGGTCATTAATTGTTCATGGTTCATTGAACAAGCATGGGAAACAGTGTTTAAACCCTTTACAATGAAGATCTGTGGCGTTATTTGGATTTTTACGAATTATCTTTGAAAGACAAAGGGACGTTTCTTTTTTTGCTGAGTTTATATCCAATGCAAAAACATCTACATTTAAATGGTATTAATATTAATTTGCATATATTTCAGTTAATTCTCATATTGTAACGGCAGCCTTCCTCCTCTTCAAGAGAAGAGAAGGTGTAGCAGGGATCGGACCAACACGCAGCGTAGCCAGTGCTCAACATGTTTAATAGACGAAAACAGTGAACACTTACAACAATACAAAATAACAAAAATGTAGCAAACCGATACAGCCCTATCTGGTGCAGAGAAAACACAAAGACAGGACACAACCACAAACCCCAACACAAAACAAGCCACCTATATATGATTCCCAATCAGAGACAACACAAAACATCTGCCTCTGATTGAGAACCATACTAGGCCAAACATAGAAACAGACAAACTAGACACACAACATAGAATGCCCACCCAGCTCACGTCCTGACCAACACTAAAACAAGCAAAACACACAAGAACTATGGTCAGAACGTGACACATATATTCATGTTAATTCCCACGGAAAGTTTCCACCTCTGAATATTCCCCGAAATGTGCAGATACCCCAAAAACCAACTTAAGTAGTACTTTAAAGTATTTTTACTTAACTACTTTACATCACTGAATGATATAGAATATATTAACTCTGCGCTCTGCTCCAATGTATCAAATGTACAAATGTAACAGCAGAAGACTCGTCAGGGTCTGCATCCCCCCCAATCCCCTTTGCCATCATGACTAAATTATACCGTTTTTTTTTTTTTAATTGATGGAAGAATAGATGCACAGAAAGAGCAGATGGAGAGAAGCAGGTGAGTGATGGCTGAAAGGGGATGCAGCTGGTGGATTACAGCTGCCACATGTAATATGTGCATGAAAGTGAAGTGGACGTTATTGGAATGGCGCTTACAAGAGTAGTTGCTGTTGCTTTTTTTAACAGAATTTATAAACAAAATTGACTTTTTAAACATTTTATAACAGGCTGCAGCGGGTTCTATCGATCGGTAGGGCAGAACAATTTGGTAATATCATATGAAATGGTACTACTCTATTCCAAAATGTTGTTATTGTCATGCCCTGATCTGTTTCACCTGTTTGTGCTTGTCTCCACCCCCCTCCAGGTGTTGCCCATCTTCCCCATTATCCCCTGTGTACTTATACCTGTGTTTTCTGTTTGTCTGTTGCCCGTTTGTCTTGTTTGTCAAGCTTACCAGCGTTTGTCTTGTCAGCGCCTGGTTTTTCCCAGCCTCTTTATTTTCTCGCCCTCTTGGTTTTTACCCTGTCCTGTCTCTGTACCTGCCTGCCTGACGACTGGTACCCTTTCTCCATCTCGGGATTATTGACCCCTGCCAGCCTTGACCTGTTTCTTGCCTGCCCCTTGGACTATTAAACCATTGCTTATTCAACGTGTCTGCATCTGGGTCTTACCTTGATTCCTGATCGTTATCATAAGTATGGTGACGTTTTGGTACCGTGATATTACCGCAGTACCGGTGATAGGGTGTCATTTGGGACGCCTGCCCTGGTGTGTAAAAAAACACAGGAAGTTGAGGCACTGATGTTTTATTCGTCACATGGTTGCTGCTCTGAGGAGAGCTGTCCTCCGTCCCCACTCCGCAGATTTACTCACACAAACTAGTTCAGGAAGGGTGGGGGGGGGACTGTATGAATGCGTATGTGTGTTTGAGCGTGTCTGCCTGCATGTGTGTGTTAGTGTATTAGCCGGGGGAGAACAGATGCTACGTTTGTTGTGTGCCCTCCATCTTGGAATGAAATGACAGGCTTGTCAGCAAAGAAGCGAGAGTTATTTTTATCCCCTTCACAAACCCAAAAGCCTCAAGGGTGATTGTACTTCAAAGTTCCATAAGTAGGTAGGTAGAGGGTTCAGTCTCTCAGCACAGGCAGCCTGTCACAACCATTACAGGCCATGCTTTCTCGTGATGTATAGGAACTCTTGCTGCTTTAAGCACATTTGATTTAATATACCATAAGATTTATTAGGGATAGAGTAACAGAATCAATGCCAACTTTCCCAATATGAATCCACAAATTCACACAAACACCAAGGCTACATCTATAAGCTGACAAGCTATATATTTTTAAATAATGTATATGGCCTCGCATTTCCAATGTTTGGATTGTACATTTCTCAGAGATAAATAATAAATGCAGGCTAACTGTGATGCTGCTTTTTCATAGCTCTGTGTTTATAAATGTTGGTGCTCGATTTCACTAGTTTATCCTTCAGGGGCTATAAGAAGCAATGTTTAATCAGACTATAACTTTATTTCGTTTCTCAAAGGGAGAATGAAAGATGAGGTATTCACAAACAATAGAAAACATTTTGAGAGCCTATACAGATGTCGGGAGGGTTGGTTTATTGGCAGCCTACTTTCTTCACCCATTGCTGAGCTTAAGATAAAGCACGATATGATCCTTATTAAATGCAAACTAAAATTGCAATATGCTTAAGTTAATTCAGAGCTGGAATTAGGTCACTTTCTTGGTCAATAAAAGGGATCCCATTGTCACTTATCGCTTTGAATCGAGCAACTGTTGATGTGTATAGTCAACGAAGCATATATTTACACTACTGGTCAAAAGTTTTAGAACGCCAACTCATTCAAGGGTTTTTCTTTAAAGTTTAAGAACTTTCAATGTTCCGTATTGACTGGCCATGTCTTAAAGTAATAATGGACTGTCGTTTCTCTTTGCTTATTTGAGCTTTTCTTGCCATAATATGGACTTGGTCTTTTACCAAATAGGGCTATCTTCTGTATACCACCCCTATCTTGTCACAACACAACTGATTGGCTGAAACACAAGGAGGAAATACATTCCACAAATAAATGTTTAAGAAGACACACCTGTTAATTGAAATGCATTCCAGGTGACTACCTCATGAAGGTGTTTGAGAGAAAGCCAAGTGTGTGTGTGCAAAGCTGTCATGAAGGCAAAGGGTGGCTATTTGAAGAATCTCAAATATAAAACATATTTTGGTTTGTTTAACACTTTTTTGGTTATTACATGATTCCATATGTGTTATTTCATAGTTTTGATGTCTTCACTATTATTCTACAATGTAGAAAATAGTACAAATAAAGAAAAACCCTTGAATGAGTAGGTGTTCTAAAACTTTTGACCGGTAGTGTATATGCAGGGTCGTTTTACTGACAAAGGCTCAGGGCATAGAAGGGAAATTGCCCGAAAATGCATTCTCACATGAAAGCCCATCTCTGGTGACAGTGACTAAAAATACAAATAAGCAGTGCACTGTAGTGAGATGTCATTCACAAACTGTTAAAGCAAAAACAGAAAATTCTGTATAAGTAAAAGGAGGCTGAGGGCACAGAATTTTAAAGAACATCAACTCATCAACTCACTGTATTACATACCTGGAACGTTGGATTTAACTCCAGAAACGTCGGTCATAGGGTCCGGATGGTGCAGCAGCCTCAAGAGCAGTATTATAAGTAGCAGGAGGCAGCAGGATCAGGTGCATATTAGTGTCCAGTTTATTAACAATGAAAATGTGATCCCAGGTTAAGTGTTGTTTGCATAAGTATTATTTACATAATACAGGAAAGTATTCAAAACTCTGGGACTGTGTTGAGATTTCTATCACCTGACAAATGCACAAAACCATGTGAACACTTGAATGAACTCGGCTAGTATGCATGCATCAAGTGTATGTATTTACATTGTTTGCACATGCTTCAGGTGATGAACAATCAAACTGTGAGAGCCACACAGAGACCCACTTATTGAAGCCAGTTGAATATTACTTTGTTTCTGATATTTTGTCAAACATTTCCAATGGCATACGGACAAACAAAGCGCACAATCGGTAGAGTAAATTAAAATACATTTTATTCTGCGCACTAGTGAGCAAGCAATGGATTATGTCACGTTTTTACGAGCTCCTGCTGAAATTGCACTTATTTCATGTTTTCTTTGCACTTTTAACCCCCAAAAAACATGAAACAGCCTTTGAATTACTTTCTTGATTTTGCACAACTTTTATTTTTGTTTTGATTTGTAATTAAGTGGTAATGCCCAAGAAGCCAGTGTTTGGAGAATATATTGGCATGGGTATTAGATCCTCCAAACATCGGTTACAAGGGCATTATCACTTTTATACAATGGGTTACCAACATATTCAAATAATGATTGACATATTTTCATTAAAAATGTTATTTTGGTGAATGTATTCATACTATTTTATCCTTCCACAAGATATAGTTCCTGGTTGTTCGTTCTATTGTGTTGGTTGTTCTGTATCTATGGACTCGACCCAGTCGTTCGTTGTAAATGTTCCATTGCCATAATGGCTGGCAACGTTCTTATTCCTTGCTTGCTAGCTAGCCAACTACGGCTAAATTAGAGTCACATCCATTGGCGATCCATCATTCAGGGCAGGTGGGGCTAGGGGCCCACTTGTTTTGAGCCCCACCTGTTTAGCCTGTTTTGTATGTTATTTTTGGCAATAATACGGGTCACATATCAGTTTGCAAACAATGTAAAAAATATATATGTAATCTTTGAGTTAATAAAGCTGCATTCAAACTTGGTCTTTTTTTTGCTTTCTTGAGTAATGCAGTTCCAAAATGCAGGTGTTTCAGCCTAGCTCAGTGCTTTCTGTGGTGGTGGTGGGGTAGCCAGCTGAAAATACCGAGCGTAGGGGTTGGTAATGTTCTCTAGTTGCGCTGTGATTGGCTCAGTGCAGTGTTCTATCACTCATGGGGACACTACGTCACCGCCAAATCTAAGGGTAGAGCTTGAAAATTCAAGCACCTTGGGTGCTGCCATAGTGCCCATCCAAGAAGGCTCAAGGTCATTGGCCACAGATAAAATTACATCAAATCACATTATATCGACAGTATCTTTGATTGCACTGATCATGTCAACATCATACTTTCAAAGTCGAATCAAGTCGACAAATCCATTTTAATCCTTGTCATATGAAGAGAAATTATAGATGAAACGTATCGGTGCTCATCGGCCATTTGACATAAACATTACACAACAATTTGGAAATCGCAAATTCAACAATCAAATCAAATGTATTTGTCACATACACATGGTTAGCAGATATTAATGCGAGTGTTGTGAAATGCTTGTGCTTCTAGTTCCGACCATGCAGTAATATAACCTAACAATTTCACAACTACCTTATACACACAAGTGTAAAGGAATGAATACGAATATGTACATACAAATATACGAATGAGTGATGCCCGAACGGCATAGGCAAGATGCAGTAGATGGTATAGAGTACAGTATATACATATGAGATGAGTAATGTAGGTTATGAAAACATATAAAGTGGCATTGTTTAAAGTGGCTAGTGATACATTTAATTACATCAAGATGGCAAGATGCAGTAGATGGTATAGCGTACAGTATATACATATGAGATGAGTAATGTAGGGTATGTAAGCATTATCTAAAGTGGCTAGTGATAAATTGATTACATACATTTTTCCATTATTAGAGTGGCTAGAGTTGAGTCAGTATGTTGGCAGCAACCACTCAATGTTAGTGATGGCTGTTTAACAGTCTGATGGCCTTGAGATAGAAGCTGTTTTTCAGTCTTTCGGTCCCCACTTTGATGCACCTGTACTGACCTCGCCTTCTGGATGATAGCGGGGTGAACAGGCAGTGGCTCAGGTGGTTGTTGTCCTTGATGATCTTTTTGGTCTTCCTGTGACATCGGGTTGTGTAGGTGTCCTGGAGGGCAGGTAGTTTGCACCCGGTGATGCGTTGTGCAGACCTCACTACCCTCTGGAGAGCCTTACGGTTATGGGTGGAGCAGTTGCCGTACCAGGCGGTGATACAGCCCGACAGAATGCTCTCGATTGTGCATCTGTAAAAGTTTGTGAGTGTTTTTGGTGACAAGCCGGATTTCTTCAGCCTCCTGAGATTGAGTGGTTTGGAAGGAATCAGTGGCTAACTGCAAGCATTGCAAAGCAATCACTAGCCTGCTATTCAGTGGAGTGGGTGCGTGGTCCCAAGTCTGGGTTTAAGAGCGGGTGAGGTGGCGATGACGGGACTGGCTTCCTCTCTCTCACATCAAAACATACCTGCAGACAGACAGATGGATAGAGAGAGAGCATGATTAAGCCTTGTTTTTTTTATTCTAACACGGTCAGTCATCATAATCATCAGGGGGTGAAAAGCAAAACTGACCTTGGATCATTAACTCTGGGACTACTACATCTCTATCGGTATTTCAATGTAAATCATATCTTTAATAATACTTTCTGTTGACCCGACCAAGTGACCGCTCACCTATGATCATGCTGTGCCCTCTGTGTCAGCCAGTTCAGATGCAGGAGGGGTTCACCATCACAGCTGATATAACCTAGACTATTTAGGGAAGGGGAGAGGGATGAAGTGAAGGAGAGAGACTGTTGATGATGACTTGATCAGCTGTGTAGTGCTAAGGCAAAAACTAAAATGTGCACAGGTGTTTGGAGCATTCCGATATGCCACAGCTGGTGAGGTGTCAGGTTCGCCTCTGTATTTAAAGGGTGATTATTCCAACACTCAGTGAAATTCTGCTGATCTGCACGCAGACGAGGTAGGAACACATATCCCACACAGAAGAGGTGGATAGAATTCGACAGGTCAAGGTATTCTTCTTCCTCCAAACTGTGCATGTGAGACAGGTTCCATGTACAAGAAGACAGGCAGAGAGGAAGAGAGAAAAATAATACAGAACAGTTTAATTACCTCTGGTTATGGACACTTTTGCCAGCAATAAAGCTTCCACGGCCTGTTCCTTGGACAGTGAACATCTGGCAATATCTACATTTTCGACCCCTTGATCAGCTCGCACTCTGAAAGTAAAGAAAATAGCTTATTTTTTGTAGATATGAAAACAATGACTGAGATATGACCGTTCAATCTGAAGCAGCAGATGTTCTTTACACGATACGTCAATACAGCACAGAAAGCTTAACACCAGACTGGTATTGTGCTTGTTCATTAGGTGATGGGAAATATGCAAAATGTATACAAAATAATATAGTTACCTGTTGTATCTTGAAAGAAAACATTGGAATTAAAAGTGTAATGTTTAACCTATTAACAAGATGTTTATCTTTCATTTGCTGTATTGGACTTGTTAATGTGTGAAAGTTACATATTTCCCAAAAATATTTTTGAATTTCCCGCGCTGCCTTTTCAGAGGAATGTTGTGGGGGGGTTCCGCTAGCGGAACGTGTGTCCTAGAAAGGTTAACAGTTGCAGCATACTGCAGCACAACTTGCGTGGTGCCACAGAATTCACTTATTTAAGTGACAACCACTGGTAATATTAATGCTAGTTAGTGCTAGTCTGACCACCAGAGGGCATCTTTGAGAAGCATTTGATAGCCTTCAATAGTGGCTGTCTTAGAGAATTTAAAACCTTTTTTTGTAAAAACACAGTATATGGGACTGATTTTAAGAAATATTTGATTAATATTATGATGTTTCTATTCCAAGAAAACGAAAAACCCTCTGGGTTTCTGTTAGGATGGAATGGAAAATATGTCACTGTACAACGTGGCGGTCGGGAGTAGGCTGCAGTGCTGGGCTATTTAGCTAAAGAATCGCTGTGTCGTGCGGGCACGCGGGAGACCGGGGTTCAATTCCCTGACGGGAGAAAAGAGTAGGCTGTCCTGGTAAATAAGAATTTGTTCTTAATAACTGATTCCATATGTGTAATTTCATAGTTGTGATGTCTTCACTATTATTCTACAATGTAGAAAATAGTAAAAAAAAATGGAATGCGTAGGTTTGTCCAAACTTTTGAGGCCATCAAGATGTTTTGGCTAGAGAAATTGACAATACTATAATGAAACAAATACATTGATCATCTCAGCAAGGTTTTACCCCGTGGTTGTGGAGCCAGGTGGAAGTGCAACCAAAATGTAGTTTAAATAACCAGCTGCATTTTATGTTTTTTTTTTATAGTTATTTTATTAACGAAAGGATAAAGATGTTGATAAAGAAATACTGAACTGCTGTTTTGAGTTAGAAATGTAACACTTCAAAGTACTTAACCTCTCTGGGATCGCGGGACGCTTGCGTCCCAACAGCCTGTTAAAATGTAGAGCGCCAGATTCAAAAAAAAATCTATAAAATCAAACTTTATTAAATTACACATATAAGATACCAAATTAAAGCTACACTCGTTGTGAATCCAGCCAACATGTCAGATTTCAAAAAGGCTTTTCGGCGAAAGCATAAGATGCTATTATCTGATGATAGTGCAATGGCTACACTCTCTTTGTTGACAATTTCAACCATGCCGGCGCTACTCAAAATGCAGAAATAAAATATAAAACATGCATTACCTTTGACGAGATTCTTTTGTTGGCACTCCAATATGTCCCATAAACATCACAAATGGTCCTTTAGTTCGATTAATTCCGTCCATATATATCCAAATTGTCCATTTATTTGGCGCCGTTGTACCAGGAAAAACAGCGTTCAATTTGCGCAAAATCACGACAAAATATCCAAAATATTACCTCTAAACTTTGCCAAAACATTTCAAAGTACTTTTGTAATACAACTTAAGGTATTTGTAAACGTTAATAATCGATCAAATTGAAGACGGGTCAATCTGTTTTCAATACAGGATATCAACAAACTCACGGTACTTTTCAAGTCTTGCTCAACTCTCAAACATAAACACACGACGTCACTCCACTTCCGGGTCAATATCTTTCTCAGTTTACTAAGGAAAAACCTTAACCTTTTTCCATACAATGGCGACATCCAGTGGAAGCAGTAGAAACTGCGTGGATAGTGATTAGAATTCTGGTGTGCCCATGATAACCCATTGAACATACAGGAACTTAACAATAAAAAAGTTAGTCCTCAGGGTTTTGACTGCTATAAGTTCTGTTATACTTACAGATATGATTCAAACAGTTTTAGAAACTTCAGAGTGTTTTCTATCCAAATCTACTAATAATATGCATATCTTATATTCTGGGGATGAGTAGCACGAAGTTGAAATTGCGCACGCTATTTTTCCCTAAGTGAAAACTCTGCACCCTATCCTCAAGAAGTTTTAAGCATCGAAAACATTGCAGGTGGGGGATGTTTACACCTACAGTAGCCGCGTTATAAAGAGTCTATTGTCCTGCTAGTCGGGCTACAAGTGTTTGAAAACCTGTTTTCAAAATTCCACAAGGTGTCCATCACTACTGTAAATGAAAACACAGCATCTTGTTTACATTCTTTATTGTAACCACAATGTCACAAATAATTTGTATCTCCCTTTCCAATTACTTTTAGAGTTTGGGATTAATTTGATTAATATTATGGTGTTTATATTCCAAGAAAAATTAAAAACCCTTTGGGTTTCCGTTAGGATGGAAGGAAAATATGGCACTGTACAATGTGACTGTCGGGAGTAGGCTACACAGTACTGGATTTTGTTCTTAACTGACTTGCCTAGTTAAATAAAGGCTACACTAAGAGCATAACATTTCTACACCATACTTTTAGTCTAACCAATACCCAAATGGAGATTCAGTCAAAAAAAATGTAATTGATTTATTAAGACAAGACCCGATGCTTGTCTCAGAGCAGCGCGAAATGGCGCTAAAATAGTTGTAGGCTATTGCTTCAAATCCTATTGCTTCAATATTCTCTTTAAATAATAAAGAAACACAAAACTTTTAACAGCACATTACTCAAGAGTCATTAAAACTTCCGACTTCAACTGTACATTTAAACTCAGTTTTTCACAATTCCTGACATTTAATCCAAGTTAAAATTCCCTGACTTAGGTCAGTTCGGATCACCACTTTATTTTAAGAATGTGAAATGTCAGAATAATAGTTGAGAGAATGATTTCAGCTTTTATTTCTTTCATCACATTCCCAGTGGGTCAGAAGTTTACATACACTCAATTAGTATTAGGTAGCATTGCCTTTAAATTGTTTAGCTTCGGTCAAATGTTTTGGGTAGCTTTCCACAAGCTTCCCACCAATAAGTTGGGTGAATTTTGGCACATTCCTCCTGACAGAGCTAGTGTAACTGAGTCAGGTTTGTCGGCCTCCTTGCTCACGCACACTTTTTCAGTTCTGCCCACACATTTTCTATAGGATTGAGGTCAGGGCTTTGTGATGGCCACTCCAATACCTTGACTTTGTTGTCCTTAAGCCATTTTGCCACAACTTTGGAATTATGCTTGGGGTCAGTGTCCATTTGGAAGACCCATTTGCGACCAAGCTTTAACTTCCTGACTGATTTTCCCCCCCTCATGATGCCATCTATTTTGTGAAGTGCACTAATCCCCTCCTGCAGCAAAGCACCCCCACAACATGATGCTGCCAGCCCCGTGCTTCATGGTTGGGATGGTGTTCTTCGGCTTGCAAGCCCCCCCTTTTTCCTCCAAACATAACGATGGTCATTATGGAAAAACAGTTATATTTTTGTTTCATCAGACCAGAGGACATTTCTCCAAAAAGTACACTCTTTTTCCCCATGTGCAGTTGCAAACCGTAGTCTGGCTTTTTTATTGTGGTTTTGGAGCAGTGGCTTCTTCCTTGTTGAGCTGCCTTTTGGGTTATGTCGATATAGTACTCGTTATATTGTGTATATAGATACTTTTGTACCTGTTTCCTCCAGCATCTTCACAAAGTCCTTTGCTGTTGTTCTGGGATTGATTTGCACTTTTCGCACCAAAGTACGTTCATCTCTGGGAGACAGAACACGTCTCCTTCCTGAGCGGTATGATGGCTGCGTGGTCCCAAGGTGTTTATACTTGCATACCATTGTTTGTACAGATGAACGTGGTACCTTCAAGCACTTCGAAATTGCTCCCAAGGATGAACCAGACTTGTGGAGGTCTACAATTGTTTTTCTGAGGTCTTGGCTGATTTCTTTTAATTTTCCCATGATGTCAAGCAAAGAGACACTGAGTTTGAAGGTTGGCCTTGAAATACATTCACAGGTACACCTCCAATTGACTTAAATGATGTCAATTAGCCTATTATTAGCTGCTAAAGCCATGATATCATTTTCTGGAATTTTCCAAGCTGTTTAAATGCACAGTCAACTTAGTGTATGTACATTTCTGACCCACTGGAATTGTGGTACAGTGAATTATAAGTGAAATAATCTGTCTGTAAACAATTGTTGGAAAAATTACTTGTGTCATGCACAAAGTAGATGTCCTAACCGACTTGCCAAAACTATAGTTTGTTAACAAGAAATTTGTGGAGTGGTTTAAAAACAAGTTTTAAATACTCCTACCTAAGTGTATGTAAACTTCCGACTTCAACTGTATACTGAGATCATGTGACAGATCATGTGACACTTAGATTGCACACAGGTACACTTTATTTAATTAATTATGTGACCTCTGAAGGTAATTGGTTGCACCTGATCTTATTTAGGGGCTTCATAGCAAAGCAAAGGGTGAGTACATATGCACGCACCACTTTTCCAATTTAAAATTTTTTAATTAAATTTAAGCTAGTTATTTTTTTCATTTCACCAAGTTGGACTATTTTGTGTATGTCCATTATATGAAATCCAAATAAAAATATTGAAAAAGCCAAGGGGATGAATACTTTTGCAAGGCACTGTACTTATGAATGTTATTTTTCAGTTTTTTTTATTTAAATTGTTATTAAATCTGTTTGCTATGTGATTATAGGGTATTGTGTGTAGATATGAGAAAAATAAAACAATCTAATCCATTTTAGAAAAACAAAATGTGGAAAAAGTCAAGGAGTCTGAATACTTTCCAAATGCACAGTATATATATTTCTATTCTACTGTATTTTAGTCAATGCCACTCTGACATTGCTCCTCGTAATATGTATATATTTCTTAATTCCATTCTTTTACTTTTAGATTTGTGTATTGTTTTGAATTGTTAGAAAGTACTGCACTGTTGGAACTAGGAACACAAGCATTTCACTACACTCGCAATAACATCTGTTCAATATGTGTATGTGACCAATAAAATTTGATTTGATTCGATTTTTTTTACAATATCTTTATATATTACCTACTGCTGATGAGCCCTTGAACAAGACACTTTACCCTTAATTAAGTGCCTATGAGCTGCTCCCAGCCTTTGATGTGTTGGTCACAGTGACATAATATTTGTACAAATAACCAATAAAGCAAGTATGGTAAAATGGCCAGACTGTCTATGGTAGCTTTGCATCAATTCCCAAAGTGGCTGCATGGCTCTAAAGGTTTCCATTAAGGTTGCACTATTGGTTATCGATGACAATGTGGAAGACATAAATGCTGTTTTACACAGGGTCAATGAAAATCTGTGTTTTGTCCCCCAAAAAGCTATATCCCCACTCTGAAAAAGGAATTTATGACTTTTACTTACCTTCAAACTTTGGAATCAGAGACCAGATTCCACTCATTCAGCATATCTTTACAAAGCTGTCCAGTCATTGGCCTTGACAATCGCATTTAAGTACAGAAATAAAGAAATGTTAGAAACATAGCTAGCTAGCTAGTTAAACTAACTTGGCTACATCAAAATGAAGGCTAACTAACGTTAGCAAGCTTACATGATTTGCATCCATCCTCCTCAACTTCACAAGCTGCCACTGTCAGAAACCATTGAAAACCAATACAGTAATGCTAGCTAACTCAACCAATTACCATGAAAGCATGAAATAAGCCTGCCAAATAGCTTGGTTAAATTAACCCAGATGGAGAATAAGTAAAATCTGGCTAAACAGTGTCCGAGACAGTCCAGAAGAAGTGTCAGACTTAGCTAGCTAAGGTAGCTAGCTTGCTACTTTTAGCTAGCTACCATTACAGACACTGACATAGTTAACTAGCTAGCAACCCAAACGTAGACAAAAACATACATTTACCTATATTCTGCTACAATACTTCAGTAAGCTAGCATTGTGAGCAAGATTGCAAGGCTAATGCTAGCTAGCTAAAGTTACAGCAGCCAGAGATATTAGCACATAAAATGCCTAGCTAGATACCTAATCATGATAGGACAACCTATTTAACCTGAATGACCATCAAATTCATAACATTTGTTACTTACGGTTTTCAGACATCCAAAACACCCTTAGTCTATTGAAATAACGTTAGCCGTTTTCCACTCGTCAGTCACTCAGTCACACTAGAACTAGAATAATGTATTCTGGTGGACTTTACGCACTGGTGGCGGGAGAATTAACTCACTGGCTAGGTAAAATATCTATAGCCCATCCTTAATAACCCAGCACCAACAACCTAACATTTCTGTATTTACAGCCTGCAACCCAGCAATTGGGTAATCCAAACAAACCACTTTTTTATGTGTAACATGCAAGAAGCCTTGACCTGTCTGGTGCACACATATTTCTCTGTCCTCAGTTTAATTGAAGGCCTTTTTCTGTAGTTTTGCCTGTGATTGCTTCTAGAAAGAGAGAAGGAACAACACATGATCAAGATGAGCTAGCTACTAGTTTAAAGCAACGAAAGATTGAATTGTTACAAATAATGAATGTATGCATTTACTTACCTTATCAATCTTTGATAAGTGTTAGGAGTGAGTGCAAAATATTACCAGGGTGTTGATGCATCCTCCTCCCAATACAGCCTCATGCAACACCACGGGTAGTAGGAGGGTATCCATCTGCAAAAGTGACATTTTGCTTTGATCAACTCACATTGTTGCTAGCTAGCTAGCTACCTACCTTAGCTGTTGTGCTAGCTAACATGCTACTGAACTGTGACACTTGAATATTGGCATGCATATTGGTATTAAAAGACAGCAATGTATTCACCTAAAAATATAAGTGTTTAGGCAAATCATTAGTTCGCTAGCGACTTATCAGTGCAATTGTGCAAAAATATGACAGCTAGCCAGTTATGTGACCGACCGGCTCGATTCGGTCTTATGTAGCAAAATTTGAAATTGTGTTTTTTACATTGGATAAAAGTAGAGACTCAGAGCTAGAAAATGGTATATGATACACTACAGTTGAGGAACAATGGGAAAGTCATTCTGTTTTGAAAGCTGATAAACTTGTAACCCCACTTTTGCGAAAATGGCCCTTGAATGTTTTGGTACACATACTGGAGAGCTCATCTTTGTCTTCACCTGTCACGCCTGCTCCCGCTTCCCCTCGCTAGCTAACGTTAAGTTGGCTGGCTAACCAGTTCAAATATTGACAATATCATATAGCTGACAACGTCTTAACTTTAGCTAATTTGTATTCATTATTACAGGAAAATAAACCCACAACATGATGATTATTTACAAGTTAATGGCAAGCTAATTACAGAAAATAGCCTACGATTGTGAGTGTCACAACATAAAAGCAGGGCATTCTACCGGAGTATTTTAGAACTTAGACTGTCTTGTTGACCTAACGTTGTATCTTAATTTGACTTTGGTGCATGTCATGTTGTTCTTCACGTTACCCTCTCTGGTAAACACATACTATATCAAAAAAATCTAAGATAATTTGTCACATGCACAGGATACAGAAGGTGTAAACGGTACAGTGAAAAGGTTACTTGCATAGTGGAGTCTTTTGTTTAGAAATGTAGCTAGCTAGCTAAACAATTAACCATAATCCCAACTCCTAACGTTACTACCCTGCATGAATCTGCAGATAGCTAACCAAATAGGTTCATTGTTAGCTACCTAGCTAACAATAGGCTATAACTACAATGCAAATGGCTCTGAGATACAAATAATATTACTACACAGATCATACACGTAACATTAGCTAGCGAGCCAGCCAGCTAATGTTAGCTAGCTAGCTAACAGTACGCTTTAACTTGCAATGAAAACGACTTTGACAAAATTAGGAACGTCTATTATATGAAAATGTAGCTAGATAGACTCTCTTACCCATATACATGAATGAATGCTTCTCCCTCTCTGTCACGGGTGCAATGGTTGCCCTTAGTTTGGAGATGTAATCCGGAAACAGGTGTTTTTTACAGCCTTCTCTGTGTTCTCATTTCGACTCCCTATGCATATTTGCAATCAAACGCCAGAATTTTCTAATTCCACTGATCTTAAAACCTACCTAACTTTGGTAGGTAGGTAGCTAGCTATATAGCTTGATTTTTCTAATCCCACTGTTTGGTCATCAATGGTTACTAGTCTTGGAATGTGTTGCCACAGGTTTACCACAGATTTAAATTGAATCCTGAGAAAATTGTCTGACAGAAAATAACCTCTGGCGAATTGTGGCAATAAATATTATTGTTGCCAAAAGTTTGCCGCAGATTCACTAGTGGCAAAGGTTTGTTAACTTTTGGCCACATTTTGTGGCACATTATTTAGTTAACAGCTAATTTGCCACAAACTTGCAGGAAGTTTGCAGCAACACATTTATTTTTGAAAATGGTTCTGTTTAAATTTTTGCCATGGAAAAAAATACTGGTATTGTTCCAGCCCTAGTAGTCATGTTATGTTGTATCCCTGGAAGGTGTTGGGGGTTTCAATGTTTTGCTTTCCCCCTACTCAAGAGAAACGGTGTGGGCCTACTTGGAGCCTCTGCACACTTACTACACTTTCCGTAAAAATAATGTCGGCTACACAAATTAATCAAATGTAAACTTGCGTACTTGCTACGTCTCAACTGCTACCTCTTGAGGTAGCGCACGACACTCGCCCGACAGTTGCCCTCATTGAAGCAGGGCAGTGTAAACACAATTGTCTCATTGAGACAACACTCCTACAGTATAATTGGTAATAGCAGAGCAATGTTTTTGAAACAGCTGAAATGTATATACATTCTCCTAATATTTGAGACTTGTTTTATTGAGTTTTTTCCTGAAATTGTCGCAACAGCTTGTTACATTCTGAAACTGTTGCAGTAGCTGCCGGCTACACTGAGCCACGTAAAACAATGAAAGCTGATCCCCACCACCAGAAACATGTCAAATGTAGATAATACTAATAGGATATGTTTTTTAATTGGTAACATTGTGTGGGGATTTCAGAAGGGGCACCACAGGTCTCAGAGTTGTTTTCCTGGAGCCTAGAATTTTTCCTGATGTGGTAGTAGGCTAACCTAACCAACTCCAGACCGTAGTTGTAGCGTATGACATAGTAATAAATCAGATGTAAAATTTTACATGGGCTATGATGGGAAAAGGTAATGTTTCTAATCAGATCATATGTTTAAAAAAAGGGAGGATTAAAACATAAACTCTTTACACCTACAAAGAGATAACTGTGATAATAACAACACAGGGAAAGACCCAGATGCAGACACAGGAGGCAGATGGTTTGAGTCTCTGATATTTATTAAAATACAAGGGACAGGCAATAGGAAGGTCGAGTGCATTCCAGGTGAGTACCTCGTGAAGCTGGTTGAGAGAATGTCAAGAGTGCAAAGCAGTCAAGGCAAAGGGTGGCTATTTTGAATAATCTCATATAAAATATATTTTGCGCTTACTACATGATTCCATATGTGTTATTTCATAGTTTTGATGTCTTCACTATTATTCTACAATGTAGAAAATAGTAAAAATAAACAAAACCCTTGAATGAGTAGGTGTCCAAACTTTTGACTGTACATCAGACCAACATGCACAAACACAAATCTACCACCCACCCCACACTCACATGATAACTGACAATAGCCTGTGTATGTTTCAATTACCAGCAGTATTCATACTATTGTTTGCTGTCGCCCATTGTTTGCTGTCAGAGGGATTATTCCCAGTGGCATTGGACATAGCAGTAGTAGCAGACAGGCTACATTGAGTGGCCAGATTCTTGGCGTAATCATCCCTTGTAGTGAGAGTCAACTGAGCCTCTTAGACCTGACTCGTACTGTAGTATGGTAGTGAAGTGTTTGCTTGCGTAAGAGAGCAAGGTGATCGAGGGATTACAGCTGAAATATTATGTTTTCTTTAAAATTCTTTGAGTGTTTGATTGAACCCTGGGCAGGGTTTGCACTTTTGGGACTATTCCAGGCAAGCTCAATCAAGCACATCTAAAGTTTTTGAAAGGGAACAAATACAATTTGATCCCACGTCTGGATCACAAATGAAGGCACCATACAATGTGTGTGTGTGTGTGTTTGTGTTTGTGATAGAAAGATATAGACAGAGAGGGAGAAAGATATAGACAGAGAGGGAGAAAGCAGAGAGCCATCTCAGAGTAAGGTTAGCTTGGTTCTCATTTCTTTCAACACCTGTAAGTATTAAAACACAATGACACTCCATCTTCCCCTCCCTTTCACTACCGTAAAACTCACACCTCAATGGAAATAGTAGCTTAACACAGTACCAATCTGCACTGACACCATCACAATTCATCTTTATGCTAATGATATAGGATGCGTCTCAAATGCCATCCTTTTCCCTTTATAGTGCACTACTTTTGACCAGAGCCATATAGGGCCTGGTCAAAAGTAGTGCACTATATAGGGAATAGTGTGCCATTTGGGACGCATTCATAGTGATGGGTTTGTTCAGTCTCTGTGTTTACAACAAGTGCTAACTAAGGGCTTTGTGGCGCCTGGAACTGTGCAATTTAAGCAAGCTCTCCCTAGCCACTGTAGAAAGTGTGCCTCTTTAATTATTCCCTAATGTGGAACTGAGAAAAGGAAATTGACTGCTGCTCAAAATCCTCCCAGGCAGAGTTGCAAAGAAAAAGCCATATCTCAGACTGCCCAATAAAAATAAAAGATTAAGATGGGCAAAAGAACACAGACACTGGACAGAGTAACTCTGCGTAGAAGGCCAGCATCCCGTAGTTGCCTCTTCACTGTTGACGTTGAGACAGGTTTTTTGCGTGTAGTATTTAATAAAGTGGCCAGTTGAGGACTTGTGAGACGTCTGTTTCTCAAACTGGACACTCTAATGTACTTGTCCTCTTGCTCAGTTGTGCACCGGGGCCTCCCACTCCTCTTTCTAATCTGGTTAGAGCCAGTTTGCGCTGTTCTGTGAAGGGAGTACTACACAGCATTGTATGAGATCTTCAGTTTCTTGGCAATTTCTCGCATGGAATAGCCTTCATTTCTCAGAACAAGAATAGACTGACGAGTTTCAGAAGAAATGTATTTGTTTCTGGCCATTTTGAGCCTATAATCGAACCCACAAATGCTGATGATCCACATACTCAACTAGTCTAAAGAAGGACAGTTTTATTGCTTCTTTAATCAGGACAACTTTTCAGCTGTGCTAACATAATTTCAAAAGGGATTTTTAATGATCAATTAGCCTTTGAAATTGATCAACTTGGATTAGCTAACAAAACCTGCCATTGGAACACAGGAGTGATGGTTGCTGATAATGGGCCTCTGTACACCTATGTAGAATCTGCCGTTTCCAGCTACAAAATTAACAATGTCTACACTGTATTTCTGATCAATTTGAGGTTATTTTAATGAACAAAAAATGTGCTTTTCTTTCAAAAACAAGGACATTTCTACGTGACCCCACATTTTTGAACGGTAGTGTATATTTGATCAATATAATGATAAAATAATATTGAAAACGTATTATTAATTTATGTGAACATAATCAATAAACACATTTAAATGCAAAACTCCAGTTTGTATTTTCAAGTTGACAGTTTTTGTTCAATGTCCTTCCAGATAACACTACCATAATGAGAAAGAAATGTGTTAAAAGATCAATTCACATTTGTAATTGAACTACATTATTGTGATGGCATTATTTGTGACAAAAGATGAAAACTCAATGTCATGTGTTATCCTGGCCACATTCTTAACAGTTTGGTCTGTCATTCGATCACTGTGGGTGGGATTGTCTGGGTGGGGGGAGGATGTTTGTGAGTCACAGGGTTGGTAGGGTTTCAGACCTGTCAATTAATTATTGGGGGTGGGATTTTCAGGGAAGGGAGTAGATAGGTAATCTAGGCATTAAAACACTTTTTCAATATAATGTATTGTAGCAAAAACCTATGAAAATAGTTGTGTTCTGTTAATAGATATGGATTCCCCCGGTTAAGAAACCGTATAGAATTGCAAAAAAAAAAAAAAAAAGGCAAACCCTTTTATGTGGGACATCCCCTAGAACCCGCAATTTTTTGAAATTATATTTTAGGCTTAAAGGTTTAGGGTGAAGGTTAAGGTTTGTCACGCCCTGACCTTAGTTATCTATGTTTTCTTTATTATTTTGGTTAGGTCAGGGTGTGACGAGGGTGGGTATGCTTGTTTTTGTTTTGTCTAGGGTTTTTGTATATCTAGGGGTTTTGGTATGTCTAGGTAATTGTAGGTCTATGGTGACCTGAATTGGTTCCCAATCAGAGGCAGCTGTTTATCGTTGTCTCTGATTGGGGATCATATTTAGGTTGCCATTTGCCCTTTTGGTTTTGTGGGTTCTTGATTTATGTATAGTTGCCTGTCTGCACTATCCATATTAGCTTCACGTTTTGTTATTTTGTTAGTTTTGTTCAGTGTTCGTTCTATAAATAAAGAAGAATGTACGCTTACCACGCTGCGCCTTGGTCTCCTCCCAACGACGGCCGTGACAAGGTTAGGTTTACAGTTAGGGAAAATAGGATTTTGAATGGGAATACATTTTACCACTCAAAGTTCATTTGAAAATTCCCGAGAAAAAAAGATGTGTGTGGGTGTTCAAAGCTGTCTTGGGGTATAAATTACATATGCCTTCAACTTACAGTACAGTGAAAGCATACATTTTTTGCATGTGATCCCTGTGGGAATTTAACCCATGATCTTGGCGTTGTAAGCGCCATACTCTTACCAACTGAGCCATATCGGACCTCTATCCTTCTATCCATTATGTGTGTAGTAGTCCATGTGAAGCGAGAAACACAGAACCAAATTTGGCAAACGTATCTTTTTGGAGAGCAAAACATTTTGTGGAAGGTACTACACATCGCACAGACCCCCTCACGCACTCAACATCGTTGAGATATGTCAAGCTTCCTTGAAACTGAAGTCTGTGAACCTATCTGTTTAATAAAATACTCATAATGTGAAAACAATGTGTCTGTTTACTCCTCTTCATTAAATCATGCATAGCTGCTCTTTATATTACCTAAATATAAATGTGTTCATATGGGCAGAATATTATCTGTAGGCTATAACATGCCGGATTTTGATCGGTTATGAAAATAAAACATTTAATGCGGAAACATTTTTATCTGGTAAAAGGCCTGCACTTGGATGTTTCAATTAAAAAATGGAAACGTGATTTTAGAGACACAAGTAACAATGGCCTATGATTAAGGGTTAGGCTATAGTGGGCTCTCACCATCATCATTCACATCATTCCAATTATATCAAGTCACAATTATCAGCTTTGTTATTGCCATAAGTTCTACAGCTGCACCATCGAGAGCATCCTGACTGGTTGCATCACTGCTTGGTATGGCAACTGTTCGGCCTGCGACTACAGAGGGTAGTGTGTACGGCCCAGTACTTCACTGGGGCCAAGCTTCCTGCTATCCAGGACCTCTATACCAGGCGGTGTCAGGAAGGCCCTAAAAATTGTCAGACTCCAGCCACCCTAGTCATAGACTGTTTACTTATCACATATTTTTCTTAAAACTGCATTGTTGGTTAAGGGCTTGTAAGTAAGCACTTCACTGTATTCGGCGCATGTGACAAATCAAATCTGATTTGACAACAGTGAGCAGGCTTTCCGAGTGAGGAATGACACATGGGTAGGCCTACCAACTGAAAATGTCTGAAAAATTAAATAATTATAAAATTCGGACCACAGAAATCCAATATTTATATTAAATGTCTGCCTTCTACCCTACATTTTAACAGTCTAAGTCCATTTAATATATGAAAATGTTTTAAAATCCATTTGGCCTGTCATTTCCTTTAGTCTCATTATGATAAAAATAAGTCTATTTATAAAAAAAAAAACTGAATACTATATTTTGAGTTGACTATTATACTAAAGATCTATCCATGGTTAAACTTTAAGGCAGGGGCATTTTTTAAAACTATTTTGATACTCACTTCATGTCTTTATAATATGAATGAGGATGTAGTCCATTTTGTTTTGAAATCATTATTTGTTCAGCTCTCCTATTTGTTCCGATTTCCAATAAAAAAACATGCATGAGAGATTCACAAGACTATAACATTGTAATGTTGTAAAATGCTGCCCTACCCTGTCTGGACACTCAAATTCAAATCATTTTCACCTCTCATCACTCCCATTGCCCCCCCCCCCCCCCCACAAAATGTGCCTGAGGAATTCACAAGACTATAACATTGGAATATTGTGAAGTGCTACCCAACCCTGGCAGGCGAGGACACTCAGGTGAAATAAAGCTTTTTAGCTTTTGAACCGGTTTTTAAAAAGCTATAGTCATACATTTGTACCCTGTGTAGTTTTGACTTTTCGTAACACATCAAAACATTCTAGAAAAACCTTGCGTGCTATCCCAACAGCTTTTCAATTGACTGTCATTCGAATTTAAAAAAATCTGAATCAGAGGATGATTGTTCAGACAGGGTTCAATGTCTAATTTGTCAGATAAGTGCTTATTATATTGATAGGCGAACAACACTACCATTAATACAAGGATCGAAAAGTGTTTTATTTCACACAATTTGACAAGAAATGTTATTAGAATGTATACAAATTGTACATTCGCATGACTCCCAATAGATGGTTCTAGTTTTATACTTAAATGTAAAATAATAATAGGCACACAAACTAAAGAAGACTAGACCCAGGATGAAACCAACCAAGATGTGGATCGTGGTACACATGGCATGCCTGCATCTATTTGGGGAGAAATGCCCTCTCTGAAGAACATGAAGAAGTTGGTGCAGAAGCACCAACAAAACGAACAACGCGGCACCTCCTGTACCTTATTCCCTCTCCGAACTCGTCATCCCTGACAGCTATAAGGGATACAAAGGAGAGCTGTTCCTCCAGCATGACATTAGACCCAGGCCAGACATAATTCTGATCTTCACAGCCACGCAACTTGGAGTACCTATACGACTCAAAGGACTGGTTTGCAAATGGTACATTCAAGACAACTCCTCCTTTGTTTGGCCAGGTGTACACCATTCATGGGTTGCAGGGGAGGGGAACATGGTTCCAACAGTCTTCATGTTGCTGCCCAAAAGACTGAGGTATGTATCAACAATTACTGTTGACGTTGTTTCATTGAAATGTTAATTTTCACACAAAAATTGGCCTAAACATGCAGTCTAACATTATATTTGTATTTTACTTTTAGGTAAAAGGGGTGAATGTCAACTGGGGGAGCTCCTGACATGCAGTACTTCAGGCAACATGGGTTGGGGATGCTTTCAAAGAAAGCCAATGTTTTCCATAGGTATGTCTTGTTTAACATAGTAATGGCTTTATTATTCTTATTAATAATGACAGCATGCCCAAGGCCAGTGGTGTAAAGTACTTAAGTATAACTACTTGAAAGTGCTACTTAAGTATTTTTTGGAGGTATCTGTACTTTACCATTTATATTTTTGACAACTTTTACTTCACTAGATTCCTAAAGAAAATTATTACTTTTTACTCCATACATTTTCCCTCAGACCCAAAATTACTCGTTACATTTTTTATGCTTAGCAAGACAGGAAAATGGTCTAATTCACACATCCCTGGTCATCCCTACTGCCTCTGATCTGGCAGACTCACTAAACAGTGTCAGTTTTAGTGTGCCCCTGACTATCAGTAAATAAAATTTAAAAAATGGTGCCGTCTGGTTTGCTTTATATAAGGAATTTGAAATTATTTATACTTTTACTTTTGATACGTAACTATATTTAAACCAAAATACTTTTAGACTTTTACTCAAGTAGGATTTTACTGGGTGACTTTCACTTTTACTTCAGTCATTTTCTATTAAGGTATCTTTACTTTTACTCAAGTATGACAATTGGGTACTTTTTCCACCACTGCCCAAGGACAATAACATTGTTGTTAATCTGTGTCTCTCTCTTTTTTATTTTCAGAATTATGGAACTGCTACGATGCTGTCCTACACGACTAGGTGAAGATCAACAATGGGGTGGAGGGCTGACATCGAACATTTCCGGTGAATTTTGGTGGTTACATGTGGAAGTTCATCGAGGCATTGCAATGTGTCATGACTTTACCTTCATTAATCTGATGACTGTTATTTATCAAAATCAACTAACTATGTTTAACCTCTCTTGGGCACGTGAGACGATAGCGTCCCACCTCTTCAACAGCCAGTGAAACTGGTGGGCGCCAAATTCATATACAGAAATACTCATTATAAAAATTCAGAAAACAAAACATATTTTACATAGGTTTAAAGATGAACTGCTTGTGAATCCAACCACGGTGTCAGATTTTTTAAATGCTTTACGGCGAAAGCATACATTACGATTATGAGAACATAGCCCACTAAACAAATCATTACAAACAGTAGCCAGCCAGCTAGAACAGTTACACAATTTAGAAATAGAGATAAAATTAATCCCTTACCTTTGATGATCTACATATGGTTGCAATCAGAGTTCATTTACTCAATAAATGTTATTTTTGTTCGATAAAGTATCTTTATACCCAAAAACCTCCGTTTTGTTCGCACGTTTTCTTCAGTAATCCACAGGCTAAAACGCAGTAAAAACAGGAAGAAAGAAAATCCAAATTGTATCCGTAAAGTTCATAGAAACATGTCAAACGATGTTTATATTCAAACCTCAGGTTGTTTTTAGCATAAATAATCAATAATATTTCAACCGGACAATAACGTCGTCAATATAAAATGTAAACAAGAAACGCACTCTCTCGGTCTTGCGCAGGAAAAAGCTCTGTGACACGGCAGGGTCCACTCATTCAGACTGCTCTTACTTCNTTACTGGGTGACTTTCACTTTTACTTCAGTCATTTTCTATTAAGGTATCTTTACTTTTACTCAAGTATGACAATTGGGTACTTTTTCCACCACTGCCCAAGGACAATAACATTGTTGTTAATCTGTGTCTCTCTCTTTTTTATTTTCAGAATTATGGAACTGCTACGATGCTGTCCTACACGACTAGGTGAAGATCAACAATGGGGTGGAGGGCTGACATCGAACATTTCCGGTGAATTTTGGTGGTTACATGTGGAAGTTCATCGAGGCATTGCAATGTGTCATGACTTTACCTTCATTAATCTGATGACTGTTATTTATCAAAATCAACTAACTATGTTTAACCTCTCTTGGGCACGTGAGACGATAGCGTCCCACCTCTTCAACAGCCAGTGAAACTGGTGGGCGCCAAATTCATATACAGAAATACTCATTATAAAAATTCAGAAAACAAAACATATTTTACATAGGTTTAAAGATGAACTGCTTGTGAATCCAACCACGGTGTCAGATTTTTTAAATGCTTTACGGCGAAAGCATACATTACGATTATGAGAACATAGCCCACTAAACAAATCATTACAAACAGTAGCCAGCCAGCTAGAACAGTTACACAATTTAGAAATAGAGATAAAATTAATCCCTTACCTTTGATGATCTACATATGGTTGCAATCAGAGTTCATTTACTCAATAAATGTTATTTTTGTTCGATAAAGTATCTTTATACCCAAAAACCTCCGTTTTGTTCGCACGTTTTCTTCAGTAATCCACAGGCTAAAACGCAGTAAAAACAGGAAGAAAGAAAATCCAAATTGTATCCGTAAAGTTCATAGAAACATGTCAAACGATGTTTATATTCAAACCTCAGGTTGTTTTTAGCATAAATAATCAATAATATTTCAACCGGACAATAACGTCGTCAATATAAAATGTAAACAAGAAACGCACTCTCTCGGTCTTGCGCAGGAAAAAGCTCTGTGACACGGCAGGGTCCACTCATTCAGACTGCTCTTACTTCTTCATTTTTCAGAATACAAGCCTGAAACATTTTCTGAAGACTGTTGACATCTAGTGGAAGGCATAGAAACTGCATTTTGAGTCCTAAGTCAATGGATACTGTATTGGCATTGAATAGAAAACTACAAAACCCCCCAAAAAACAACTTCCTGAATGGATCTTTCTCAGGTTTTTGCCTGCCAAATCAGTTCTGTTATACTTACAGACACTATTTTAACAGTTTTGGAAACTTTAGAGTGTTTTCTACCCAGATCTACCAGTTATATGCATATCATATATTCTGGGCCCGAGATGCAGGCAGTTTAATTTGGGCATGCATTTCATCCAAAATTCCGAATGCTGCCCCCTACCCTAGAGAAGTTAATTGTTACCCGATTAAATTAATCCTGTACAATTAACTGTTAATGAGGAATTTGTGGCACCACAAGAGTGGTTGTTTAAAGAGTTACCATCTCCCGAATTAAACTCTAAAAAGGTCCTTACCTATCACGTCCATAAACAGTCAACTTATTAAATCATAACCTCTTATCATATTATCATTCTGAACAGTCGTAACCTCATGCATCTGCAAAAACCCGAGACTTATTCATGATTCAGTACTACACAAATTGGTTTAATTATTTATTTACTATCTAACTAAATGAGAAAACAGGATAACATACACACTTAATACATGAGAAAACAGTCCCTAGCGGACTGACAAAATAAGTCAGCTTGTTATACAGAAAATGAAGAGGGGTGGAGGAGAGAGAGAGAGAGAGAAAAGGGGACACTTATCATTGATACATTTTAGAACTATTCTCACGGCAACCATATACTTTGCACATGAACCGCCGCCCGTTTGAAGTAAGAAATCGTGAATGTATTTCGGTGAGTGTGCCGTTAGCCGTTTCTCTCTGTCAGAACCAGCCCTACTTCAGAAGAGTTGGTTTTGCCTTTCAGTGGCATGCTTGGAAACGCTCTGATTGTCCAAAAAGTGGTCCCCCCTTTCCTGTCTTCTTAGTGCTGTTCTCTCTGGACGATGCTCCTAGGGTAATGGTTTGCCAGCTTAGTCGATGGTTCCCATCGGTGTTGAGAATAGGAGAATACGGTGTTTTGAGAATAGTATTAGGATGGGATGGTTTGAAGAGTAATAGGATGGTATCACGGCGAAATAGGATTTACGGCGAAAGCACACCAAACGATTATGTTAGGTCAGTAGATAGCCACAGAAAAACACAGCCATTTTTCCAGCCAAAGAGAGGAGTAACAAAAAGCAGAAATAGAGATAAAATTAATCACTAACCTTTGATATTCATCAGATGACACTCATAGGACTTCATGTTACACAATACATGTATGTTTTGTTCGGTAAAGTTCATATTTATATCCAAAAATCTGAGTTTAGGCGGGACGCTACTGTCTCACTTGGCAAAAAGCCAGAGAAAATGCAGAGCGACAAATTCAAATTAATTACTATGAAAATTACTATAAAATCAAACTTTCATTAAATCACACATGAAAGTTACAAATTAAAGCTACACTGGTTGTGAATCTAGCCAACATGTCAGAATTCAAATAGGCCTTTCGGCGAAAGCAAACGATGCTATTATCTGAGTTAGCACCATTGTAAACAAAGAGAGATAAGCGTATTTCAACCCTGCAGGCGTGACACAAAACGCAGAAATGAAAATATAATTCATGCCTTACCTTTGACGAGCTTCTGTTGTTGGCACTTCAATATGTCCCATAAACATCACAAATTGTCCTTTTGTTCGATTAATTCCGTCGATATATTCATCCAAAATGTCAATTTATTTGGCGCGTTGATCCAGAAAAACACAGCTTCCAAACTGCTCAAACATGACTACAGAATATCTCAAAGGTTACCTGTAAACTTTGCCAAAAAATGTCAAACTACTTTTGTAATACAACTTTAGGTCTTTTTTAACGTTAATAATCGATAAAATTGAAAACGGGATGATCTGTGTTCAATACAGGATTAAAACCAACTATAGCCAGCTTTCTGCTCACGCACTTCTATCTAACAGGACAATTAATGTGACTCTCATTCAAGATGGCCGTACTTCTTCATTAAACAAAGGAATAACCTCAACCAATTTCTCAAGACTGTTGACATCCAGTGGAAGCGGTAGGAACTGCAAGCAGGTCAATTAGAAATCTGGTTTCCCAATGAAATCTCATTGAAAAGAGAGTGACCTCAAAAAATAAATCTGAATGGTTTGTCCTCGGGGTTTCGCCTAAATAAGTGCTGTTATACTCACAGACATGATTCAAACAGTTTTAGAAACTTCAGAGTGTTTTCTATCCAAATCTACTAACAATATGCATATCTTATCTTCTGGGGATGAGTAGCTGGCAGTTGAATTTGGGTATGCTTTTCATCCAAACGTGAAAATGCTGCCCCCTATCCTAGAGAAGTTAAGAACAAATTCTTATTTACAATGACAGCCTACCCTGGCCGACGCTGGGCCATTGTCCTCCGCCCTATGGGACTACCAATCACGGCTGAATGTGATGCAGCCTGGATTCAAACCAGGGACTGCAGTGACGCCTCTTGCACTGAGATGCAGTACTTTAGACCGCTGCGCCACTCGTGCGATGTTCTGGTCTGATATGGTAATGTTTAACCAGTCCTTTTATGCACTCTGGTCGAAACGGACGTTTCCATCAGGCTAACACACTCTCTGACCTCGCTCGGGGCGTGGCTAGTTACTGTGTAAAGGTATATGAAAGCAAAATGATCTCATGAATCCTAAAATTACATTCCTATCTTAACAAAAATACTTTCATCTATAACTTAGTTATATAACTTATTTAACTAGGCAAGTCAGTCAATACTATAACTTTCAGTTATATCTATATAACTTATTTAACTAGGCAAGTCAGTTAAGAACAAATTCTCACTTACAATGACGGCCTAGGAACAGCGGGTTAACTGCCTTGTTCAGGGACAGAACGACAGATTTTTACCTTGCCAGCTCGGGGAGTCGATCCACCAGCCTTTCGGTTACTGGCCCAACGCTCTAACCACTAGTCTACCTGCTGCACCAACGTATTGGATGGAAACTTGACAGATAAAGGGGATATACTTTCCAAGTTACAGTTTTTCCTTCATATCAGTTTTAAAGACATCACAAAATAAAAACCAATATGACATTAGTTTGCTATAGATCATCTCTGACCATTCCCCACATTCTTATGTTAGAAATATTGTTCCAGTATTCACTTTTGAACATGTTAGAGTTTTGGCGGGAAAAGCCTGTTAACAAAGACATTCCTTTTGTTCATGCTGGAGGGGGAGAGAGAGTCCCTTCTGCTGTAATTAACAACAGGGTGTGAACTGTCAACCATCCAGCAGTCCCTCTCCCCCTCTGTGGGCGAGAGAGGCCTGGTTACTGTCATCCACCGCCAAGCTGATCTGACCCATTCTGCTCCTCAGAGGACAGTCATGACACAATGACAGCAGCAAAGAGGTGAAATGAGAATGGAGCAGCAACTTGCTGGCATTCCACCGCTATGGCAAATACCCCGCTACTACAAGAAACACAGAAGGATGAGAAGTCATGGGTTCAGAAGTACTGGACGTCTGGAGTCTTACCTAAAGAGCGTTGCCTACACTTTCAAGTTGTGAATACTCCAAATTCCGTCTGAGAAAAATGAGCACCTAGGCTACTTGGACACTTCATGTTACTTCTCAATTTCAAACATTTCAATAACTCTGAGACCAGAACACTAAAAACATTCTTGGACAATTTGTTTGTGAACTTGTTTTATGGCACTACATTGTCATTTAGCCTACTCTTATTTTTTTGGTATTTTTTAGTTATTTAAAATAAAATGTTTTAGGCCTACTTATTTTTGCCCCATAATTTGTTGTATTTTGTAAGGTTTTATAGTGAATTGAAACACCCGTCTCAACGTCAACAGTGAAGAGGCGACTACGGGATGCTAGTCTTCTAGGCAGAGTTCCTCTGTCCAGTGTCTCTCTGTCCAGTGTCTGTTCTTTTGCCCATCTTATTATTTTATTTTTATTGGTCAGTCTGAGATATGGCTTTTTCTTTTCACCTCTGCCTAGAACGCCAGCATCCCGGAGTCGCCTCTTCACTGTTGACGTTGAGACTGGGGTTTTGTGGGTACTATTTAATTAAGCTGCAGTTGAGGACTTGTGAGGCGTATGTTTCTCAAACTATTCACTCTAATGTTCTTGTCCTCTTGCTCAGTTGCAACCCGTGGCCTCCCACTCCTTTTTTTATTCTGGTTAGAGCCAGTTTGAGCTGTTCTGTAAAGGGAGTAGTACACAGTGTTGTATGAGATGTTCAGTTTATTGGCAATTGCTCGCATGGAATAGCCTTTATTTCTCAGAACCAGAATAGACTGACGAGTTTCAGAAGAATGTTCTTTGTTTCAGGCCATTTTGAGCCTGTAATCGAACCTACAAATGCTGAATCTCCAAATCTCAACTAGTCTAAAGAAGGCCAGTTTTATTGCTTCTTTAAACAGAACAACAGTTTTCAGCTGTGCTAACATAATTGCAAAAGGGTTTTCTAATGATCAATTAGCCTTTGAAAATGATAAGCTTGGATTAGCTAACACAACGTGCCATTGCAACACAGGAGTGATGGTTGCCTCTGTACGCCTATGTAGATATTCCATAAAAAATCTGATGGTTCCAGCTACAATAGTCATTTACAACATTAACAATGTCTACACAGTATTTCTGACCAATGTTATGTTATTTAAATGGACAGAATTTGCTTTTCTTTCAAAAACAAGGACATTTCTTAGTGACCCCAAACTTTTGAACGGTAGTGTACATCTGTCCCTACTTAAGTTCAACCCTGTTACGTGAACTTAAATCATTTCTGGGTAACAATTAAGTACCTTACTGTGATTATTTTCTTTGAAAATTGTAAAAATAAAAATAAAAAAAGAAGCTTTTTCTCAAGCAAGAATTTAGCTAGGACTGTCTGAAGTGGTCCGAGTGGGGAGGGGGAAACTGAAAATGAACTGAAAGCTGAGCGGGTCGAGAATAACAAGTCAACCCATAGATAGACAGGCTAGAAATGATTTTACAATTTGTTGTTGTTGTTTTGTGTAGCTTGCATTCAATTGCCACTCCATGTTGGTCACAACAAGCTTCCATTTCCCCTGTCTGTCACGCCCTGACCGTAGAGATCCTTTTTATGTCTCCATTTTGGTTGGTCAGGGCGTGAGTTTGGGTGGGCATTCTATGTCTAGTGTTCTATGTTGTCTATTTCTTTGTGTTTGGCCGTGTGTGGTTCTCAATCAGAGGCAGCTGTCTATCGTTGTCTCTGATTGAGAACCATATTTAGGTAGCCTGTTTTCCCACTGAGTTGTGGGTGATTATTTTCTGTTTAGTGGTTGTCGTCACCTTGCAGAACTGTTCGTTTGTCGTCTTTTGTTTTTGTTCAGTGTTCAGTTTATTTTATAAAAAAATATGAACACTTACCATGCTGCACCTTGGTCCTCTTCTCCTTCTCCCGACGACGTTCGTTACACTGTCACAAGATTTGTGGGTTACAGTCAATCCTGTTACGGCCAACCCTGTTACGGTCAACCCAGATACTTTATTTGGCACTTACTAAAGTATTTTTTTTATGTAACCTCTTGAGATGGGAAAACTCGTTTTTTATGAAGTTGAATATGTGCTCTTTATGACAGAATGTTAAAATTAGGTGAAATCAAAACATTTTTGGGACCAAGTTACACTTCTCAAAAGGCACCGAATTGGTGGAACATTGTTTATCTTTATTTCCTCCAGTATGCATCTGCCATACGATTGTGTTCTATTCTCTGGGTATGCACCACAGTGATTCATGGGGGCTTGCTTTACCTGTATATGTCTAGATAAGAACTGCTGTGTAGGTAGGCTACATATTTAGTATTTTATTAAGGATCCCTGGCGTCCACACAAAACATTACAAAATACAGAACATTTATAGACAATAACAGCTCAAGGACAGAATCACATACATTTAAAATAAGACATTTTACTACTCAGTTCCCCTGATGTGAACAGAGCCACATACAGTTTATGCTATGTTCCCCTGATGCAGTGGTTCCCAAACTTTTTATAGTCCCGTACCCCTTCAAACATTCAACCTCCATCTGCCTCTAGCACCAGGGTCAGCACACTCTCAAGTGTTGTTTTTTGCCATCATTGTAAGCCTGCCACACACACACTATATGATAGATTTATTAAACTTAAGAATGAGTGTGAGTTGTCGTCACAACCCGGCTCGTGGGAAGTGACAAAGAGCTCAGGGCACAAATAATAATATAATAATAATCAATAATTTTGCTCTTTATTGAACCATCTTACATATAAAACTATTTGTTAATCGAAAATTGTGAATTATTCACCACAGGTTAATGAGAAGGGTGTGCTTGAAAGGATGCACATAGCTGTGCAATGTTGGGGTGTATTGGAGAGAGTCTCAGTCTTAAATCATTTTCCATACACAGTCTGTGCCTGTATTTAGTTTTCATGCTAGTGAGGGCCGAGAATCCACTCTCACATAGGTACGTGGTTGCAAAGGGCATCAGTGTCTTAAAAGCGCGATTTGCCAAGGCATGATACTATGAGTGCAGCCCAATACAGAAATCTGGCAGTGGCATCTGATTAAATTCAGTTTTCACAGAACCACTTGTTGCAATTTTGATGAGGCTCTCTTGTTCAGATATCGGTACGTGGACTGGAGGCAGGGCATGGAGGAAGGTCCTTGTTAATGCAGACAGAGAAGATCTCCAACTTCTTAATCATAGCCTCAAATTTGTTCAGGCGAGAAAAGGGCGAGAAAAGGCGAGAAAGGCGAGAAAAAACAGGCGAGAAAAAACATCACCCAGATAGGCCAGTCGTGTGAGAAACTCGTCATCATGCAAGCGGTCAGACAAGTGAAAATGAATGTCAGTAAAGAACACTTTAAGCTCGTCTCTCAATTAAAAAAAACATGTCAATACTTTGCTGCTTGATAACCAGCGCAGTTCTGTATGTTGTAAAAGTGTTACATGGTCGCTGCCCATATCATTTCAGAATGCAGAAAATACACGAGAGTTCAGGGGCCTTAACAAAATGAACCATTTTCACTGTAGTGTGCAAAACGTCGTTCAAGCTGTAGGCATTCCCATGGCAGCAAGAGCCTCTCGGTGGATGCTGCAGTGTACCCAAGTGGCGTCGGGAGAAACTGCTTGCACACGTGTTACCACTCTACTATGTCTCCCTGTCATGGCTTTTGCGCCATCAGTACAGATACCAACACATCTTGACCACCAAAGTCCATTCGATCTCACAAAGCTGTCCAGTACTTTAAAAATATCCTCTCCTATTGTCCTGGTTTACAGTGGTTTACAGAAGAGGATGTCTTCCTTAATTGACCCCCCATAAATGTAACGGACATATTCCAGGAGCTGTGCCAGGCCCGCCACGTCTGTTGCCTCATCCAGCTGTAACGCATAGAATTCACTGGCTTGTATGCGAAGCAGTACTTTTTTTAAACATCTCCTGCCATGTCACTGATGCGTCGTGAAACACTGTTGTTTGATGAAGGCATTGCTGTATAGCCTTGTCCCCCAGCATTGTCCCAGCCATATCCGCGGCAGCAGGAATAATTAAGACCTCCACAATAGTATGGGGCTTGCCTGTCCTAGCCACTCAGTAGCTCACCATATAAGACGCTTATAGATCCTTCTTATTAATGGTATCTGTTGCTTTTATACATGTCTTACTACTCAAGTCTTCTTAATTCTTGCTCAAAAACTCCTGTGGCTTATTTTTCTAATTGTCATGTTTTGTTTCTAAATGTCCGCTTAAGAGTGAAGGTTTCATTGAGTTGTGAGATAGTACTTTTGCACATAACACACTGTGGCTGGGGAAAGACACAATATAAGTGAACCCCAAATCGATTTAGTTCTCATCATATTTGCACCGCTGCGATGGTCCAACGTCCCCGTCTGTTGTTCAGTGCTTTCCCAAGTAAAGGGGCAGTAGCTCTTCAGTTGCATCATATTCACAACTGTCAGTGTCCATGCTAGCTGGGCTAACAACACATGTAGAATTACTGATGCTAACATTGGATGTGCTCGTGGAAGCAGAACAACTCGTGTCATCGACATGTGCAGGTGTATTACTGCTGGTAGTAGCAGTACTACCAGTCGAGCTGGTATGTGTCTCTATGGACGCAGGCCTTACTTTTTTTAACCAGTTATCAATTCTCTCAAACGGAATGAGCAGCAGCTACATTTGGCTGCTACAGACCGATAGTGAAACGGTTAATGTGATTGGATGTTAATTATTTGACTATGCTACCTGTATTTGACATTGTGTTGTTATTTTGCTGAACACTAGATGGTTTAATTTCATTTTTGGCAGTGAAACGAGGCTACTCAGGCAAGAACAAAAACCTCACCCAAATGTATAGCCCCTTTGGAAAATGTAAATGGACTGTTAGAAAATGTGAATCATATTTTTATTTGGCGTACCCCCGACCACATTGCGCATACCCCGTACCCCAGTCTGGGAATACCTGCCCTGATGTAAACAGAGCACGAATCATACGCTAAGTTCACGACTTGAACAAAGCTACATATTATACGGCGTATAGAGCGTCACTGAAAGTCCTTCGCTCCCACTACATTGTCATCTACAGTTACCACCTGCAATGGGTCTCCTAGGATAGAATGTAGTCTTATTACAGTTACTGTACCACCCGTAATGGGTCTCCTGGGGTAAAATGTAGTCTAAAGTCCTATTCAGACAGGATTAATTTTATTGGGGGAGGTTATTATACCAAAGATGGTTTAAAAACTTGGGAACCAAGCCCAAGTTCAGTGTAGCCTGTTATCGCCTGGACTTGTTGAAATATCTTCAGACCTAGAAAAAAAAACTCCAGGCTTCCATCATAACATTCAATTTTATTGAAAAAGAAAACAAATTATTACAGGTGGCAGATTGGATTAACGGACATTTTGGGGTAATGAATAACCAACGTTCTCAAGTAATACTAGTCATACGTGCAAATAGAGCTTTATTAGTTTCCACCTGTAATGGGTCTCCTAGGGTAAAATGTATTCTTATTACAATTACTAGAGAACGTTGGTTATGAGTCTGCAGCTCTTTTCTCCCTTCTCCCCTGTTGCTACTACTGCTTCTGCTCTGTGGCAACCTAATGAAGTAGGTCTTGGAGGTGGGCCCAGGATAGAGTTTCCCAAGTTATGCATGGAGATGGTTCCCCATTCTTCACTGCAGCTCAGTGCGGGAGATGTGCTGGGGGCCGGTGAACCGGCAGTGCTGGGGCGCAGATAACCTGGTGCTGTCCCCATTCACTGGCGTTTGTGCCTTGAAAAATTAAAAAGTAGAGGGCTATTTAGTACACATATCCAAAATCATTGACCGAGACTACAATAGAATACAATGTTGCAAACATTTGAGTTGAGTGGGCCTGGCCTAGCTACTCAACTCTGCTCAAACATTTGCAACATTTCAGTTAGCTGGACCATGCAACCAAACTTTGTGTCACGCCCTGACCATAGAGAGCCCTTGGTTCTCTATGGTGTAGTAGGTCAGGGCGTGACTAGGGGGTGTTCTAGGTTATATATTTCTATGTTGGTGCTCGGCGGTATGGTTCCCAATTAGATGCAGCTGATGTTCGTTGTCTCTAATTGGAGATCATACTTAAGGGTTCCCTGTTCCAACCTGCTTTGTGGGATATTGTTTTTGAGAAAGTGCACGTAGCACCTCAGTAATGCACGGTCGTTGTTTTTTTCTTGGTTTGTTTTAAGTTTCACTTAATAAAGATGTGGAACTCCAATCACGCTGAGCCTTGGTCCGTCTCCACACATTCGTGACACTTTGACTTTGGTGTTACCAATGTGGGAAGCTAATGAGTTTGACAAAATGATGTTTGATCAAAAAGTTGTAAAGATCTTTATTTTAGTTGGTTGGCTTGCTTTCTTTGCACGAGTATTCTGCTATAGCTGGCCAGCTATTGTTAGCAAAAACAAATTCCTTGACTACAATAGAAATTACAACGTACCTCATTCTCTGGTGAAGATGGCATGTTGCTTTCCGTCTTCCCATGCCTATCAAGCCAGGGAAGCTGCAGCAACATTTCTGAAGTAGCCTTTCCACCAGCATCTCCACTGCAGCCCCTCGTTCCTTTTTTTGCATTGACGAACTTGCCGCGAACATTACCCCACTTTTTCAAACAAGTGATTGGGTCGGAACCCAGCGTCTCTGAAATCGCCCTCCATGAATTGGCCTTTACATGCTGTTTTTTTATATTATACATGGCTAGAATCTTAGAGGTGCCGGTATTTCTGTACTTCGGTCAAGCGATGCTCGAAGTTGTTGTCGTTTGCCATGTTGAATCCACACTGAGTTTCGGAGTGAATCGAGAAGAAGAAACTTACGTCACCCCTGCAGTTGCCCAATCCCCAACGGAGGGGAGTAGACTTCAGCTACTGAACTTTGTGTGCACGAACAGCCCCCAAAAAACTTGCCGAATACCAAAACGTTATCATAATATATGCACAAACTGTTCCAAACTGTTTCGGATGGGATGCATTCGGACGCCTTAACACTACCATCCCCTATGGATCTCATGAGGTAAAAATCAAACAGTCATGAAAATCATAATCTTTTGCTCTACTACTACAATTGCTTTCTCTCGTCAGGCCATGATATCCTAATCTCACAGTACCAATGTTCTGAAAACATCAAGAGAATCCCACAACATCCGGAAGTCACACACTGTGTTTCACACATCCGTGTCCTTGGTCTTACTTCTGAAGTCAGTACTATGAATATTCAAGACTCTAGTGACCCTCAATTTTGCAAACAGATACTGGCAGAATAATGTGTTTTAAATAAAGGGAACATGCTGACATTCATAACCATATTTATTCAATCACATAGATGTTACTGAATGTAATATACTATCAGTTACAAGCATACCTACATGTGTGTTGAATATTCTCCCGGGATTTTATAAATGTTCTATCCTGAGAATAAATAACTTTTCTCCCGGGTAACCCGGCATTTCCCGCGAAACCCAGAAATATCTTTCAAAGGCATTATAAAGCATATCCATACGTCTGGATTTGATTAGCGCTTTGATCAGCATGAAAATTTCAAACCTGATGCATGATGAGCCATATATTATGAGCTCTACATTAATGACATTTAATGAGCTCAACCCCAAAAAAGCCCAAATGATTGTGCCATTATCCAATACATATATGATATAGGCTACTGCACGTTATGCATGACAGAAAAACATAAAAGCTTATAGATGTAGCTAGCTATATGGTCTCTTGGATAAATAAATGAAACTAGCTTCAGTTGGCTAATATTTTTGAGCGTGAACTGTATTACTGTAATGTATTATGCTGTATGATAGACTGGAATTACACACATCGTTCAAACTATGATAATGCAGCAGAGAACATGCAATTATGGTGCAGCACATGCCCCCTACAAAGTTACAAGCATAGGCTATCAAATTTTAATTTTGAAATATAATGACATATTTGTATAATTAATAGACTTACCAATATATAGCCTACCTTTCATAATAATTCCCATAATGTTAGTCTACCTCTTTCTCTCTCCGTTGTTGCTTCATTCCTTCCATCGCTTTCAACAGTGTCACGTTCCTGACCTGTTTTCTCTTGTTTTTGTATGTGTTTAGTTGGTCAGGGCGTGAGTTGGGGTGGGCATTCTATGTTTTGTGTTTCTATGTTGGGTGCAATGTGTTGCCTGATATGGTTCTCAATTAGGGGGCAGGTGTTTTACGTTTTCTCTGATTGAGAACCATATTAAGGTAGGCTGTTCACACTGTTTGTTTGTGGGTGGTTGTCTACCGTGTCTGTATGTCTACCACACGGGACTGTTTCGTTTGTCGTTCGTGTATGTAGTCTGTTCCTGTTCGTGCGTTCTTCGTATTTTGTAAGTTCTCAAGTCCAGGTCTGTCTACATCGTTTATTTGTTTTGTAGTTTGTTAAAGTGTTTTCGTGTTTCGTCTTTACTTTAATAAATATTCATTATGTCCAGATTCAACGCTGCATTTGTCCGACCCTTACTCCTCCGAGGAGGAGGAATTAGACAGTCGTTACAAACAGTTAAATGATATACGTTTTGTTGTCCTTATCTTCATCATTCTAATGACATCCTTGAATAATATAGAACTAGATGCAGAAGGCTTTCACTTCTCTTCACGAAGATTGAATGGCTATGGGTCTGAATAAATACTGTAACTGCTATAGGATTCCGCCATTGTCCGCCATTGTGCTTCTTAAAAAACTACCCTTGTTCTATTGACTGCTGTATTTATCATTCAACATAATCTATTGGTTTAATTAATGCTAAAATAATTATATCCAGCAAGCTATTCTAGTCCAGCTTTCTCTGCATGGAACTCCAAGAGCTAAGGAGCGTTTTTTTTAAAGGAGATGCCAGCGGAGCTTGCGTTTTGCGCAAGAGATATAAGGGTATTATGCATAACCCATAATTAATTACCTAAATATAAGGCTAATGCTGCATTTATTGTATTACCTGAAAGAGGTATACTAGGACAACTATATAGGGCTATATATTGTATCAAAATAGAACAGGATTATATATTTGAGAGAGAGAAAGACTACGAGAGAGTGCTTGCACATGCACTGATTTAAAGCAACAGTATTCTAGTGATAGGCTCTTTTTAAAACGCATACAAATCTTTATAATTAAAAAACAAGATAATCCCCGAAAGCCAGATAGAGATGGGTAAATTAGACCCATTTGGTCTTTATATTACTGTAGCATAGGCTATGCTGCAGCAAATGTAGGCCTACTTCTCACGAGAAAAAAAGTTACCATGAGGATACTGTAGGTGTACATGCATTGTGAACTTCACTCCATAATGAGATAGGCTGTCTGTCCCCACCCTGAACGTTGACTCTTCATGCAGATGACGTTGAGAAAACAGATGACATTGTATAGAATCTAACAGTTCCATTTCAAGCCATGCTGTTCATATAAATAATTCATCATTTACCGGTTTCTCGCAGTTACATTTGAAGTCAGAAATTTACATACACCTTAGCCAAATACATTTAAACTCAGTTGTTCACAATTCCTGATATTTAATCCAAGTAAAAATTCCCTGTCTTAGCTCAGTTAGGATCACCGCTTTATTTTAAGAATGTGAAATGTCAGAATAATAGTAGTAGAGAGAATGATTTATTTCAGCTTTAATTCCTTTCATCACATTCCCAGTGGGTCAGAAGTTTAAATACACCCAATTAGTATTTGGTAGTTGAAAGATTAGTGGAATTTGTGTGGGTAGCTGGACAGTTAGGATGACTGACAGTGAAGGTGAACAGGTGGTCACGTGTCAGAGGAATGGATGAGACTGAGGCAGGAATTCCTTTAACCATAAAGTGGTATATTTACTGAGTAGTCTGTGCTGCATAACAGAGGAAACAAAATAACATGTATCCGATCAAATTCATAAATCACAAAGATCATATCATAACAATCATTCATGATTAACATAATTAGGGAATTCAACAATCCAGTTTATTAAGAAGTCAATAGTAATCATCCGTGAGTCATTTATGCTCGTAACTATTTATCATAAGTCATGAAAGAATACAAACAGTGAATGGTTATTCAATCTATAATCCCCATTAGTTTGATATCAAAGTCGATCTGTAACGGTGGTCCTCCTCCTCTTCAACCGAAAAGGAGGAGTATTGAGGGAACCAAGGCGCAGCGGGTTGTGAACACATAATATTTATTAAAGACAAGACGAAAACACGAACTTCACTATAAACTAACAAAACAACAAACGGAGTAGACAGACCTGAACAACGAACTTACATTAAACACGAGAACGCACGAACAGGGAAAATAGCCTACACATAAAATGACGATGTACAACACAAACCGAACAGTCCCGTATGGTGCGACAAACACTGACACAGGAGACAACCACCCACAACGAACACTGTGAAACAACCTACCTAAATATGACTCTCAATTAGAGGAACGCCAAACACCTGCCTCTAATTGAGAGCCATACCAGGCAACCCTTAAACCAACATAGAAACAGACAACATAGAATGCCCACCCAAACTCACGTCCTGACCAACTAACACATACAACAAACTAACAGAAATAGGTCAGGAACGTGACACGATCAGATTGCAAACAATGACGTTTCTCACTTCACCCTTTCAATTGTCTTCATGTGTACATGTAATTAATTTCATATTAACCATATTGATTGCATAATTGGCCTATGAGGATCCGTAGGGCCGTAATCATTGACCATTCACATTACACAATATGTTTGAAGCGTGCGCTCCAAGCCGCGCTCCGCGGTAATAACTATAAACAATAACAGATGGCCCACTCTCCCGATCGCAACAGATAGTTCAGATGAAAGGTAACAGAGTCGGTGGACTTACATGAATTCATGGACGCACAGAACTTCTGGAGCAGACGAAGTTAAGGAAGAGAAAGCAGCGAGATCAGGCGATGGCGTTTTCCTCCTTTTATGAGGATGAGATCTGTCGGTCATTGCCACCTGACCTAATTAAAGCGCCCCTGGCTCAGCTAAGTGGCCATGAATTAAAGGATTATTCCACCAACTCCATGGGCCTTTTCTACAGCCACCCTGGAAATTTGTTAAATTCCACACTCCTCAAAAAGGCTCATTGTCATCTCAGGGAGAGGAATTAGTCGAGCAACTGGCCAGATATATGTCCGGTTCTTTACCTGGATCTCCACTGATCTAACGCGACCATCGGTCCCAGGCATGGTCTTAGTGATACGTCCCACCGGCCAGGACGCTCGAGGCAGCTGAGGGTCCACCATCATTACTACTTGGCCAGTTTCCAGGCTGGCCATTTCTCTCCTCCATTTCCCTCTGTGCTGTAGGCTTGGTAGGTAATCCCGAATGAATCGGGCCTAGAAATGGTCAGCCAAGATCTGGCTGTGTCGCCACCGGCGTCTGGCAACGAGGTTGGTATCAGCATACATGGCTTGAGGAAGTGACGCATCTTGGCGTCCCATCAAGAGCATATTCGGTGTAACCGGATCGGGGTCAGCGAAGTCTGCAGAGAGATATCCCAAGGGTTTGGAGTTCAATATACCTCCCACCTCTATCAGGACGGTCCGCAAGACAGTTTGGTCTCCCAGGACGACTCGTAAGGCCGTCTTTACAGATTTGATCTATCGCTCCCATGTTCCTTTAAAATGAGGAGCTCCTGGAGGGATACATTTGAATAAGATTTGTTGGTCCATCAGTTGATCCTGGAGGCTGGGTTCCATGGCTTGGAAGGCTTCCTCCAACCTGGCTTCTCCTGCCTTGACGTTTGTCTTTACATTGTTTAACTTGGGTCAAACATTTCGGGTAGCCACCCACAAGCTTCCCACAATAAGTTGGGTGAATTTTGGTCTATTCCTCCTGACAGAGCTGTTGTAACTGAGTCAGGTTTGTAGGCCTCCTTGCTCGCGCACACTTTTTCAGTTCTGCCCACACGTTTTCTATAGGATTGAGGTCAGGGCTTTGTGATGGCCACTGCAATACCTTGACTTTGTTGTCCTTAAGCCATTTTGGAAGTATGCTTGGGGTCATTGTCCATTTGGAAGACCCATTTGCGACCAAGCTTTAACTTCCTGAATGATGTCTTGAGATGTTGCTTCAATATAATTTTTTCCTACCTCATGATGCCATCTATTTTGTGAAGTGCACCGGTCCCTCCTGCAGCAAAGCACCCCAACAACATGATGCTGCCACCCCCGTGCTTCACGGTTGGGATGGTGTTCTTCGGTTTGCAAGCCACCCCCTTTTTCCTCCAAACATAACAATGCTCATTATGGCCAAACACTATTTTTGTTTCATCAGATCAGAGGACATTTCTCTACAAAGTAAAATCTTTGTCCCCATGTGCAGTTGCAAAATGTAGCATGGCTTTTTTATGGTGGTTTTGGAGCAGTGGCATTTTCCTTGCTGAGCGGCCTTTCAGGTTGTCAATATAGGACTGTGGACATAGATGCTAGAGTAAACAGGTACAAAAGTATCTTCACAAGGTCCTTTGCTGTTCTGGGATTGATTTTCACTTTTCGTACCAAAGTACGTTCATCTCTAGGAGACAGAACGCGTCTCCTTCCTGAGCGGTATGACGGCTGCGTGGTCCCATGGTGTTTATACTTACGTACTATTGTTTGTACAGATGAATGTGGTACCTTCAGGCGTTTGGAAATTGCTCCCAAGGATGAACCAGACTCCCAGAGGGAGGTGTGTGTGAGGAGTTGTGGGCACTATGGACGTTAAAGAGCTTAAAAATAAGCTGTACTTGAAATAGAGACTAGGTATACGAGAGAACATCTGGCAATTACTAGTATCAAAGAAAATTAGGAAGATAATCCTGAAGGTGTAGTGAAATCATTTTTTCTTAAACTCTACAGATCTCAGGTGATACTGTCAACAAAATTAAACTCGAACGTGTACATCAATTTTGACTGAGAGGACAGAGAAATGAGCGCCCAATCGTTGCCAAACTTGCATTCTTTACATGGAAAATAATGGTTAAAAGCCTTGGCTAAAGACTCGCTGACACGGAAATAGGCATGAATGACCAATTCCCGAAGGAAATTACAGAACAGCGTAAAGTTCTGTAGCCACTCTCCAAGGTGAGTAATTTAAAAAGGAAACGTGTAGCTCTCGTAGTCAATAAACTTTAAATTGATAACCAAGTGTTCCGAGACATCAATACTACTCCATGGCTATACTAAATATTTCAACGTTCCCATAGAAGAGTCATTGTTAAAAAAAAAAAAAAACATTTATAAAGAGATTAACTACAAATACACTATACCGTTCAAGATAAGGAGTGTTGTAAAATAATTAGTATTCAACTCTATTTATAGTATTTATAAGTAGATAAGACCGCATTAGAAGAAAGGACGATTAAACAAAAGTACTCAAAAGCCTGAAATTAGGTAGGAATCAACATGGTAGAGATAAAAACACAGCAAACAGAGGACATAGTATGTGGGTATATTGGGATGGAAGGTGGGTGTGTGCTTTTGAGTCATGAAAACTGTGGAGTTAAATGAGTGATAAAGGAAAATGGTTGCAAATGCCAGAGCGTATGTGTGTCTGCGAGCAGGAGTTGTGACAGAGAGAGGTAACCATTTTGCAGAGATATGGGATATACATTTTAAAATAAATTATAAATATATTCATTGTCCAATCATGATGGAACGGTCCCCAAACCTATACCCTAGACACCGACCTGAGCAACCCATACACTAAGAAGAAGTCCTTATCTGTTTTATAGGCCTACTGCAAGTAGCATATACGCAGCCAAGACAAAGATAAATGCAGTCAGAGACCAACTAAAGTGGCACCACCCCTTCAATATTCTGAGCCTGCCTGGCAGGGTTTGTCTTGCAAAGCCGAAGCTCCCGGATGAGTGAGCATAATATGCAAGGAATTTCATATAACTTCTAATGAGAACCTTGACCACCTTGTACCTAGCCGGTGCGAATTTCAGTGGGGTACCCCCACCCAGGTAGTGGCAGTGCTGACAACACCAGCAGCAGTACCCGAGGGGAGGGGGGTCACACTCATTCAGAGAGGGGGAATATTATTGTGGCACTGGTGGCACAAACTCAAAGGTCTACCTGCACAGAGATGTGTGTCTAAGGGGAAGTGGGTGTATCTGAGCTCCAACAGCTTAGGACATTAGTTAATCAAATCTCCGAATTCCAAAATGTTGCATTCCCACATCAAGTCCTTTCTTGAGTTGGGCTTGGTTGAAAGAAATACTGTTGAATATCTTGTGGTTGTTTGTGGGGGAAGGGAAGGGTGTATGTGCGTGTGTGTCCCACATCTGTTGAATTGAGTAATGTTAAGGACAATACAGTACCAGTCAAAAGTTTGGACACACCTACTCATTCAAGGGTTATTTATTTTGATTATTTTCTACATTGTAGACTAATAGTCAAGACATTAAAACTATGAAATATAGAATCATGTAGTAACCAAAATCAAAGTGTTAAACACATGAAAATATATTTTATATTCTTCAAAGTAGCCTTGATGACAGCTTTGCACACTCTGGGCATTCTCTCAAACATCTTCATAAGAAATGCTTTTCCAACAGTCTTGAAAGAGTTCCCACATATGCTGGGCACTAGTTGGCTGTTTTTCCTTCACTCTGTGGTCCAACTCATCCCAAACCATCTCAATTGGGTTGAGGTCAGGTTATTGTGGAGGCCAGGTCATCTGATGCAGCACTCCATCACTCTCCTTCTTGGTCAAATAGCCCTTACACAGCCTGGATGTGTGTTGGGTCATTGTTCTGTTGAAAAACAAATTATAGTGGCACTAAGTGCAAACCAGATGGGATGGCATGTTGCTGCAGAATGCTGTGGTAGACATGCTAGTTAAGTGTACCTTGATTTTTAAATAAATCCGACAGTGTCACCAGCAAAGCACCCCACACCATCACACCTCCTCCTCCATGCTTCACGTTGGGAACCACACATGCAGAGATCAACCGTTCACCTACTCTGCGTCTCACAAAGACACGGTGGTTGGAACCAAAAATCTCAAATTTGGACTCATCAGACTAAAGGACAGATTTCTACCTGTCTAATGTCCTTTGCTCGTGTTTCTCGTCCCAAGCAAGTCTCCTCCTCTTATTGGTGTCCTTTAGTAGTGGTTTCCTTGCAGCATTCAACTATGAAGGCCTGGTTCATGCAGTCTCCTCTGAACAGTTAATGTTGAGATGTGTTTGTTGCTTGATCTCTGAGGCATTGATTTGGGCTGCAATCTGAGGTGCAGTTGTTCTAATGAACTTATCCTCTGCAGCTGTGGTAACTCTGGGTCTTCCTTTCCTCTGGCAGTCCTCATGAGAGCCAGTTTCATCATAACGATTGATGGTTTTTGCGACTGCACTTGAAGAAACGTTCAAAGTTCTTGACATTTTCCGTCTTTTGTCTTAAAGTTTTTTTTTTGTCTTAAAGTAATGGACTGTCGCTTCTCTTTGCTTATTTGAGCTGTTCTTGTCCTAATATGGACTTGGTCTTTTACCAAATAGGGCTCTCTTATGTATGCCACCCCTACCTTTTCACAACACAACTCATTGGCTAAAATGCATACCCCAACCAGCAGCCATGGATTATAGGCAAAATTTGCACTGAGCTAAAGTGTAGAGCTGCCGCTTTCAAGTTACTGGACTCCTGAACGCTTATAAGAAATCCTGCTATGCCCCCTGATGAACCAAACAGGCGAAGCGCCAATACAGGACTAAGATTGAGTCGTACTACACCGGCTCCTACGCTCGTCGGATATGGCAGGGCCTGCTACTTACAGTGGCTTGTGAAAGTATTCACCCTCCGTTGGCATTTTTCTTTTTTGTTGCCTTACAACCTGGAATTAGAAAATATTTTGGGGGGGTTTTGTATCATTTCATTTACACAACATGCCTACCACTTTGAAGATGCAAAATATTTTTTATTGTGAAATAAACAAGAAATAAGAAAAAAAACTGAATAGTTATGCACGCTCAAGTTTTCACCCACTCAAAGTCAATACTTTGTAGAGCCACCTTTCTTAGCAATTACAGCTGCAAGTCTCTTGGGGTATATCTATATAAGCTTGGCACATCTAGCCACTGGGATTTTTGCCCATTCTTCAAGGCAAAACTGCTCCAGCTCCTTCAAGTTGGATGGGTTCTGCTGGTGTACAGCAATTTTTAAGTCATAGAACAGATTCTCAATTGGATTGAGGTCTGGGCTTTGACTAGTCCATTCCAAGACATTTAAATGTTTTCCCTTAAACCACTCGAGTGTTGCTTTAGCAATATGCTCAGGATCATTGTCCTGCTGGAAGGTGAACCTCTGTCCCAGCCTCAAATCTCTGGAAGACTGAAACAGGTTTCCGCTCACGAATTTCCCTGTATTTAGCGCCATACATCATTCCTTCAATTCTGACCAGTTTCCCAGTCCCTGCCAATGAAAAACATCCCCACAGCATGATGCTGCCACCACCATGCTTCACTGTGGGGATTGTGTTCTCGGGGTGATGGGAGGTGTTGGGTTTGCGCCAGACATAGCATTTATCTTGATGGCCAAAAAGCTACATTTTAGTCTCATCTGACCAGAGTACCTTCTACCATATGTTTGGGGAGTCTCCCACATGCCTTTTGGCGAACACTAACTTCTTCACATCTGGTGAAATTGCAGAGCGCGAAATACAAACTACAGAATTATCAATATTTAACTTTCATAAAATCACAAGTGTAATACATCAAAATTAAGCTTAAATTCTTGTTAATCCAGCCGCTGTGTCATATCAAAAAGGCTTTACGGTGAAAGCACACCATGCAATTATCTGAGGACAGCGCCCCGCATACAAAACATATTTCAACCAGGCAGGTCCGACACGAAAGTCAGAAATAGCGATATAAAAAATGCCTTACCTTTGATCTTCTTCTGTTAGCCCTCCAAACAGTCCCAGTTACATCACAAATTGTCCTTTTGTTTGATAATGTCCTTTATATCCATAAAAACTCAGTTTAGCTGGCACACTTCAGTCAATAATCCACCCAGTTTCCCTCTAAAAATGCAAACAAAATGAATCCCAAACGTTACGAATAAACTTTTCCAAACAAGTCAAACAACGTTTATAATCAAACCTCAAGTACCCTAAAACGTACATAAATGATACAATTTAAGACGGAGAATCTTTAGTCTTTACCAGAGAAAAATACCAAAGAGCGCGCTCTCATTCACGCGCTTGGAAACACGACAGCCAAAATGGGAGCCACCTAGATAAACTACAATTTCTGGCTAATTTGTCCAAAAACCAGCCTGAAACTCTTTCTAAAGACTTGACATCTAGTGGAAGCTCTAGGAACTGCAATCTGGGAGGACTTCGCCTTATAATAAAAGTGACTGCCATTGAAAATAGTGGTAGGCTGAAATTCGTTTTTTTGGGATGGTTTGTCCTCGGGGTTTCGCCTGCCATATCAGTTCTGTTATACTCAGACATTATTTTAACAGTTTTAGAAACTTCAGTGTTTTCTATCCAAATCTAMCAATTATATGCATATCCTAGCTTCTGGGCCTGAGTAGGAGGCAGTTTACTTTGGGCATGCTTTTCATCCGGATGTGAAAATACCGCCTCCTAGCCCGAAGAGGTTTTAAGCAATGACTTTTTTCTCGACACTCTTCTGTAAAGCCCAGCTTAAAGTGGTCCTATGGACAGATACTCCAATCTCCGCTGTGGAGCTTTGCAGCTCCTTCAGGGTTATCTTTGGTCTCTTTGTTGCCTCTCTGATTAATGCCCTCCTTGCCTTGTCTGTGAGTTTGTGGGCGGCCCTCTCTTGGCAGGTTTGTTGTGGTGCCATATTCTTTCCATTTTTAATATTGGATTTAATGTGCTCTGTGGGATGTTCAAAGTTTCTAATTTTTTTATAACCCAACCCTGATCTGTACTTCTCCAGAACTTTGTCCCTGACCTGTTTGGAAAGCTCCTTGGTCTTCATGGTGCTGCTTGCTTGGTGGTGTTGCAGTCTCTGGGGCCTATCAGAACAGGTGTAAATATACCGAGATCATGCAAGACTTAAATAAAAATGTTGTGACTTCTGAAGGTAATTGGTTGTACCAGATCTTATTTAATGGCTTCATAGCAAAAGGGGGTGAATACATATGCAGGCACCACGTTTCTTTTTTAAAATTTCACTTCAGCAATTTAGACTTTTGTATGGCCATTACATGAAATCCAAATAAAAATTACAGATTGTAATGCAACAAAATAGGAAAAACACCAAGGGGGATGAATACTTTTGCAAGGCACTGTATTACAGACTACAAAGGGAAGCACAGCCGCTCAGTGACACGAGCCTGCCAGACGAACTAAATCACTTCTATGCCCGCGTCGAGGCAAGTAACACTGAGGCATGCATGAGAGCATCAGCTTTTCCGGACGACTGTGATCACGCTCTCCGTAGTCGACGTGAGTAGGACATTTAAACAGGTCAACATTCACAAGGCCGCTGGGCCAGACAGATTACGAGGACGTGGGCTCCGGGCATGTGATGACCAACTGGCAGGTGTCTTCAGTGACATTTTCAACATGTCCCTGATTGAGTCTGTAATACCCACATGCTTCAAGCAGACAACCATAGTCCCTGTGCCCAATAGCACTAAGGTAACCTGCCTAAATTACTACAGACCCGTAGCACTCACGTCCGTAGCCATGACGTCCTTTAAAAGGCTGGCAATGCCTCACTTTAACACCATTATCCCAGAAACCCTAGACCCACTCCAATTTGCATACCGCTCAAGCAGATCCACAGATGATGCAATCTCTATTGCACTCCACACTTACGTGAGAATGCTATTCATTGACTACAGCTCAGCGTTCAACACTATAGTGCCCTCAAAGCTCATCACTAAGCTAAGGACCATGAGACTAAACACCTCCCTCTGCAACTGGATCCTGGACTTCATGATGGGCCGCCCCCAGGTGGTGAGGGTAGGTAGCAACACATCTGCCACGGTGATCCTGGAGCCCTTCAGGGATGAGTGCTCAGTCCCCTCCTGTACTCCCTGTTCACCCACGACTGCATGGCCTAGCACGACTCCAACACCATCATTAAGTTCGCAGACGACACAGTGGTAGGCCTGATCACTGACAACACAGCCTATAGGGAGGAGGTCAGAGACCTGGCCGGGTGGCGCCAGAATAACAACGCATCCCTCAACGTAATCAAAACAAAGGAGATGATTGTGGACTACAGGAAAAGGAGGACCGAGCACTCCCCCATTCTCATCGACAGGGCTGTAGTGGAGCAGGTTGAGAGCTTCAAGTTCCTTGGTGTCCACATCATCAACAAACTAGAATGGTCCAAACACACCAAGACAGTTGTGAAGAGGGCACGACAAAGCCTATTCCCCCTCAGGAGACTGAAAATATTTGGCATGGGTCCTGAGATCCTCAAAAGGTTCTACAGCTGCAACATCAAGAGCATCCTGACTTGTTGCATCAACCGCCCGGCCTCCGACCGCAAGTCACTACAGAGGGTAGTGCGTACAGCCCAGTATATCACTGGGGCTAAGCTGCCTGCCATCCAAGACCTCGACACCAGGCGGTGTCAGAGGAAGGCTCTAAAAATGTTCAAAGACCCCAGCCACCCCAGTCATAGACTGTTCTCTCTGCTACCACATGGCAAGCGGTACCGGAGTGCCAAGTCTAGGACAAAAAGGCTTCTCAACAGCTTTTACTCCCAAGCCATAAGACTCCTGAACAGGTAATCAAATGGCTACCCGGACTATTTGCATTGTTTCCCACCACCCCTCTTTTACGCTGCTGCTACTCTGTTTATCATCTATACATAGTCACTTTAACTATACATTCATGTACATATTACCTCAATTTGCCCGTCTAACCGGTGCCCCCGCACATTGATTCTGTACCGGTATCACCTGTATATAGCCTCTCTACAGTTATTTTCACTGTTGTTTTTTTCCTTTACTTATCTATTGTTTACCTCACACCTATTTTTTCCTTAAATTGCACTGTTGGTTAGGACTTCTAAGGAAGCAGCACATGACAAATAAACTTTGATTTGATGAAGGAAATAAATCCCTCAAAATAACTTAAGGCACACCTGTTAAATGAAATGCATTCCAGGTAACTACCTCATGAAGCTGGTTGAGAGAATTCCAAGAGTGTGCAAAGCTGTCATCAAGGCAAAGGGTTGCTACTTTCAAGAATATTAAATATTTTTGTTTAACACTTTTTTGGTTACTACATCTTCCATGTGTGTTATGTCATAGTTTTGATGTCTTCACTATTATTCTACATAGAGGTTCGGTTAAAATGCGGAAGACACATTTCAGTTTAAGGCATTCAGTTGTACGACAGACTAGATATCCCCCTTTCCCGAATGTAGAAAATAGTAAAAATCATGAAAAACCCTTGAATGAGAAAGTTTGTACAGACCCTCGTCCGGGATCGAACGAGGGTCTGTAGCGACGCATCTAGCACTGAGATGCAGTGCCTTAGACCACAGCGCCACTCGGGAGCCCAGACAATGACGAGCAAGGTTAGGGTCAGCTCCATTCTTTACAGAGTAAAAGAATGACATTCCATTCAGGAATAGGACATTGCCTGTTGATGTTCACATAATTACAAATCAATAATAAGAACGTAGTATGCTCATGAATTAAAACAGAAACTGTCAAGAAGTCGGTGATGCTTTCTCATGGCTTTCCCTGGTCTTGAAAGTCTGATGGATTCCAGTCTGTTGCATGCATGCAATAATTTAAATCTGATCACAGGCAGCTGACAGGCATAACAAACAAAAACAATTACATTAAACTATCATCTGCAAGGTGTTAACTAAGTGTGGGGGATGTGATGTGAGAGATTGCCTGGAGAGCATAGAAGAGTAGAAAGCTCGATGCCATCAGTTGTGTCGCCTGAGCTCAATACCTGAAACCAGAACACCTCCAATGGAGGATTATAAAGCGTACTGTATATCCATAAAGAGCCATATCACCCATAATCCCCTGCGAGACTAGCAATCTGACTCGTGCTGGCAACTGACCTGAGCTGTGATGCTATCTGATGTGTGTGTGCTTTCAAGTAATGGACACAATGCCCCATACCTGGCGTTGTGTGAGGAGGCAGTGGTCAAATATAGCAAATTCATTTTCTGGTTTTCTATCTACTGTTTGTGTCTGTATATGTATCTAGTATAACATAGGCTAACAAAAAAAAACTTAAACCCACAATGCCCCACCGCCCTGACACATTTACTTATTCCCACCTCAGCCCGGACGAGCTGAGAAGTTGGCGGTGCGTCTTATCCTTTACCGTGTAGCCTCTGATTTATGCCCCTTTCCAAGCAGAGAAACATTCCTCAGAATAGTGGAGAACTCATGCCGCCCAGAGGAATAGCTGTTCCCAGGCAGACCGAAAGCAGCACAGCCATGCTAAAGTCACAGCCTCCTTTCTAATGGAGCCACACAGCATCATGGGAAAAGGAAAGAACACTGATATAAATGAGGCAGGAGGACAGGCAATGGCCCGTGAAATAAGAGCAAAATAAAACACTGCTCAGAGATTCAACGAAAGCGACGAGCTGATGTGTTTATTTGTTTGTGTGCCCAATCGAACAAGAAAGGTGGGGTGGGTTGGCGGATGTATTTCTAGTCCTGAAAGCATGAAAAAGACAGGCAGTCGTCCTGAAGACGAAGGGCAAAAGATCAAACATGCGTAAGTAAGTCTGATGTCTTGGAGGTGTCTTTTCATGGGGAGGCTAAAAACAATGGATGGAGATCCCTCGTTTTCTTTTATCCACGTTGCACCTCTGTCGGGTCTGGGTTCATCAAAGCTCCTACAGGTAAGCCAGCCGAATGTAAGGTTTGATGACCAGCAACAGAATTAAACATGTTCCAGGGTTGCCTATAGATTTACACTTTTTATTTTAAATAGTTTTGTATTTGTTGGTATTTTACCCCCTTTTTCTCCCCAATTTCGATCTTGTCTCATAGCTGCAACTCCCCAACGTGCTTGGGAGGCGAAGGTCGAGTCATGTGTCCTCCGAATCATGACCCGCCAAACCGCGCTTTTTAACACTCAACCGCTTAACCCAGCTTTAGACTTTTAAAGAATCAACATCCCCCTATGACCCAAGAACCTTCTCTCAGCAGAAACAGACTGACAACCACGTATTTTGAGTGTTCCGCCATTTCCTGGTTTCAAAGTTTAATAGTTTGCCTAATATCAGTTGTGACAAAACAAGCAATGTAGAAAATCATTGTACCATCTAAACTGCTGTGAAATATCTTTTAAGTAACTAGAAATATTATAGTATTGTAAAAATCATAATATGCTATCTTCACTCCTTCCAGTCACCATGGTTGTCCCTCAAGGATCCATCCCCACCATCTCCATTTAGACAAATAATGTTTCACGACAAATAACGTTAATGAGTACTACATGCACCTCTATGCCAATGTCACCATTCTCTATACATCTGGGCCCTCAAACTCTGTGCTAACAAGCCTCCAATCAACCTTCACTCACATCAAGCATACCTTCCTCAACCTGCACCACCTCAACACAAACAAAGCTATGCTGTTCCACAGGAAAAATCACATTGACGTTCCCCTTAACATCTACTTAATAGATCGGTCTGCCCTGAAATTTGTCAGCGCATACAAATACCTGGGTATCTGGCTGGACATGGCACTACCATTCCACACACACACAAAATCAATCAATAATCTTCAAGGAAAGGTCAAGTCCAGAATAGGCTTTCTCTACCTAAACAAATCTTCATTTACATACTCTGCTAAACACTAAATGACACTACTCTATGTGCTATTTCATAGTTTTGATGTCTTCTCTACTATTCTACAATGTAGAAAATAGTAAAAATTAAGAAAAACCCTGGAATGAGTAGGTGTGTCCAAACTTTTGACTGGTACGCTGTTGGGCTTCATGGTTTGTATGTGTTGGGCTTTAGCTGAGATTATTCTTTAGAGTCCAGTACATTTGTTCAGACCTCATTTGTTCCTTGATTAGCATCATTCATTCTCACTGTTGATAATTCTAACTTTATAACATATTAACTCCATCCACTGGTGAATTGGGAGAAAGTGAGATGATTGCCTTCTAAGAGCTAAGATGTTTTTTGCTGCAGTGCTGCCTACCAGTCGTAATCGTCTCTGATTGGGTGTTAACTTCTTGACGCACGGATCCCTTTAGCGGGATCATTTTCATAAACAACCGCTGAATTGCAGAGCGCCAAATAAAATAAAAATACTAAAAATATTTATAATCATGAAATCACAAGTGAAATATACCAAAACATAGCTTAGCTTGTTGTTAATCCACCTATCGTGTCAGATTTTGAAAATATGCTTTACAGCGAAAGCAATCCAAGCGTTTGTGAGGTTATCAATCACTAGACAAAATAGTAAGAACAGCTAGCCGCAAATTAGCTTGGTCACAACAGTCAGAAAAGCAATAAAATTAAATCGCTTACCTTTGATAATCTTTGGATGTTTGTACTCATGAGACTCCCAGTTAAACAATAAATGTTATTTTTGTTCGATAAAGATTAGTTTTATAACCAAAAACCGCCATTTGGTTTGCGCGTTATGTTCAGAAAACCACAGGCGCGTTCCGGTCCTGAAAGGCAGACGACAAATACCAAAAAGTATCCGTAATGTTCGTAGAAACATTTCAAACGTTTTTTTATAATCAATCCTCAGGTTGTTTTTAACTTCTTAGACATAGGGGGCTTTTCACTTTTGGATGAAATTATGCCCAAATTAAACGGCCTCGTACTCTGTCCTAGATCATATGATATGCATATTATTATTACTATTGGATAGAAAACACTGACGTTTCTAAAACTGTTTGAATTATATCTGTGAGTAAAACAGAACTCATTTGGCAGGCAAACTTCCAAACAGGAAGTGAAAATTCTGAAATGGGTCCTCTGTGAAAGGCTTCGCCTATTCAATTGCCTTGTATTTATGGATATGTATGCACTTCATACGCCTTCCACTAGATGTCAACAGGCAGTAGAACGTTGAATGAGGTGTCTAGCCTGATGTGGGACCGAATGAGAGCTTTTGGAGTGACAGGTCAGCATATTGGCAGTACCTGGCTACGCACTAGGGTTTGTCACATCGTTTTCTGCAATGCGTTAGGTAGACACGAAGAAATGCTCCGTCTGGGACGTTATTGGATTGATTTCTGAAAAACATCCTAAAGATGGATTATCAACTGAGTTTACCAGTTTATTCTACTATTATTATGACTTTTTGAATTTTTCGTTCATGCGTAAAATCTTCATGGACACGTGAGCTCCACTATGCTAGCCAAAGTTGCTAATTCGGCAGAAGAAATGGACATTCTAAAACAAAACAACGATTTATTGTGGAACTAGGACTCCTTGCACTGCATTCTGATGAAAGTTCATCAAAGGTAAGAGAATATTTATGATGTTATTTCGAATTTTTGTTGAATATGTTGACTCAACATGGTGGAGAATGGTGAGCGCTGTCTCAGATTATTGTATGCTGTGCTTTTTACTAAAGTTTTTTTTTTTATCTAACACAGCGGTTGCATTAAGAACCAGTGTATCTTTAATTATATGTCCAACATGTATTTTTCAGCAAAGTTTATGATGAGTTTTTGTTAGATTACGTGACTCTCTAAAATTTCTCCGGACAATTTGGAGCATTTTGGCGCCATGTTCACAATGTAAAACCAGGATTTGTAGCTATAAATATGCACATTTTCGAACAAAACATAAATGTATTGTATAACATGATGTTATAAGACGGTCATCTGATGAAGTTGTTCAAAGGTTAGTGATTCTTTTTATCTCTATTTGTGGGTTTTGTGAAAGCTATCTTTGCGGTGAAAAAATGGCGTTGTGTTTTGAATATGGTGGTGAGCTAACATAAATATACAGTGGGGAGAACAAGTATTTGATACACTGCTGATTTTGCAGGTTTTCCTACTTACAAAGCATGTAGAGGTCTGTAATTTTTATCATAGGTACACTTCAACTGTGAGAGCGGAATCTAAAACAAAAATCCAGAAAACACATTGTATGATTTTTAGTAATTAATTTGCATTTTATTGCATGACATAAGTATTTGATACATCAGAAAAGCAGAACTTAATATTTGGTACAGAAACCTTTGTTTGCAATTACAGAGATCATACGTTTCCTGTAGTTCTTGACCAGGTTTGCACACACTGCAGCATTGATTTTGGCCCACTCCTCCATACAGACCTTCTCCAGATCCTTCAGGTTTCGGGGCTGTCGCTGGGCAATACGGACTTTCAGCTCCCTCCAAAGATTTTCTATTGGGTTCAGGTCTGGAGACTGGCTAGGCCACTCCAGGACCTTGAGATGCTTCTTACGAAGCCACTCCTTAGTTGCTCTGGCTGTGTGTTTCAGGTCGTTGACATGCTGGAAGACCCAGCCACGACCCATCTTCAATGCTCTTACTGGAGGGAAAGAGGTTGTTGGCCAAGATCTCGGCGATACATGGCCCCATCCATCCTCCCCTCAATACGGTGCAGTAGTCCTGTCCCGTTGCAGAAAAGCATCCCAAAGAATGATGTTTCCACCTCCATGCTTCACGGTTGGGATGGTGTTCTTGGGGTTGTACTCGGGGTTGTACTCATCCTTCTCTTCCTCAAACACGGCGAGTGGAGTTTAGACCAAAAAGCTCTATTTTTGTCTCATCAGACCACATGACCTTCTTCCATTCCTCCTCTGGATCATCCAGATGGTCATTGACAAACTTCAGACGGGCCTGGACATGCGCTGGCTTGAGCAGGGGGACCTTGCGTGCTCTGCAGGATTTTAATCCATGACGGCGTAGTGTGTTACTAATGGTTTTCTTTGAGACTGTGGTCCCAGCTCTCTTCAGGTCATTGACCAGGTCCTGCCGTGTAGTTCTGGGCTGATCCCTCACCTTCCTCATGATCATTGATGCCCACGAGGTGAGATCTTGCATGGAGCCCCAGACCAAGGGTGATTGACCGTCATCTTGAACTTCTTCCATTTTCTAATATCTGCGCCAACAGTTGTTGCCTTCTCACCAAGCTGCTTGCCTATTGTCCTGTAGCCCATCCCAGCCTTGTGCAGGTCTACAATTTTATCCCTGATGTCCTTACACAGCTCTCTGGTCTTGGCCATTGTGGAGAGGTTGGAGTCTGTTTGATTGAGTGTGTGGACAGGTGTCTTTTATACAGGTAACGAGTTCAAACAGGTGCAGTTAATACAGGTAATGAGTGGAGAACAGGAGGACTTCTTAAAGAAAAACTAACAGGTCTGTGAGAGCTGGAATTCTTACTGGTTGGTAGGGTGATCAAATACTTATGTCATGCAATAAAATGCAAATTAATTACTTAAAAATCATACACTGTGATTTTCTGGATTTTTGTTTTAGATTCCGTCTCTCACAGTTGAAGTGTACCTATGATAAAAATTACAGACCTGTACATGCTTTGTAAGTAGGAAAACCTGCAAAATCGGCAGTGTATCAAATACTTGTTCTCCCCTGTATGTTGTGTTTTCGCTGTAAAACATTTTAAAAATCGGACATGTTGGCTGGATTCACAAGATGTTTATCTTTCATTTGCTGTATTGGACTTGTGATTTCATGAAATTATATTATATTATATTCCTGTGGCGCTAGGCTAGGCTATGCTAGTCAGCGTTTCTGAGGAGGATCCGCGGATCCGGGAGGGGGGGGGGGTCGGTAGAGGTTAACCTCTTTCAGCTAGGGGGCACTATTTTTATGTTTGGAAAAATAACGTTCCCAAGGTAAACGGACTATTTCTCAGGCCCAGATGCTAGAATATGCATATAATTGACAGATTAGGATAGAAAACTCAAGTTTCCAAAACTGTCAAAATATTGTCTGTGTAGCGGTCCTGCTGCTGGGTTGTTGCCCTCCTACGGCCTCCTCCACGTCTCTGGTAGCGCCTCCATGCTCTGGACACTACGCTGACAGACACAGCAAACCTTCTTGCCACAGCTCGCATTGATGTGCCATCCTGGATGAGCTGCACTACCTGAGCCACTTGTGTGGGTTGTAGACTCCGTCTCATGCTACCACTAGAGTGAAAGCACCGCCAGCATTCAAAAGTGACCAAACATCAGCCAGGAAGCATAGGAACTGAGAAGTGGTCTGTGGTCACCACCTGCAGAACCACTCCTTTATTTGGGGGTGTCTTGCTAATTGCCTATAATTTCCACCTTTTGTCTATTCATTTGCCCACAACAGCATGTGAAATTTATTGTCAATCAGTGTTGCTTCCTAAGTGGACAGTTTGATTTCACAGAAGTGTGATTGACTTGGAGTTACATTGTGTTGTGTTTAAGTGTTCCCTTTATTTCTTTGAGCAGTGTATTTAAATTGATGGTTCGGATTAAGGGATGCCAAGGTCATATTTTTCCATATTCTGTTCCAGTTAATGTGTTTTTCAGATCCACTTTGATCTGTAGACCATACTTTATTAATGGCTAGCTCTGAAAATGAGCTTTCCAAAAGTTGTTTATATAGATTATTATTTTTGGGAGCCCAGATAATTTCTTTATAAATCCGATCATTGGATGGTTCGGTAGTTGAGTTTCCAAAGGGACTATAGGCCAGCATAGCTAGTGTAATCTTTTTAGAACTTTTAAGATTAATCATTTACTGAGACATCATACCTCACAAACCCTAATAATTATTATTCATAACCCTCATGTACTACAAGTGTTTACCCATGTTAGACCCATAGAAATCTATTAGCTTGTTTTTCTCCTCAGAAGTTTAAACTCTGAAGTTTAGTTGAATTTCACAGCTCTATAATTTGCCAAGACATGTTCCTTGCACCATCCAGCTCTTTGCCATTAAATTGTTACTTCAAAGCCAGAGTAAGAAGCTAAATACATTTCAATGTAAATAATCAGCTTGTTGCCATGTTTGAACTTTTCAGGAGGCAAGCTGACTTGCTTTCAAGTAATTCTTACCACTCTCATTAAACAAGACTTGCCATAATAGTATCCTGCTATATCTTGCCTTCCACATTTGAAGTGAGACTACCACAAACCATAGACCATGCTGTGTCTTAACCCTACCTCCCCTCTGCAGTAGATAAACAATACTATAAGTAGTGATGTGAGAATCAGATTGTTTAATGCAAATCTCATATGCATATTCTATGAATATCTACTCTACAGAGCACCCACCATACTTGATGAATTACTTCGTAGATAGTTGCTGATTTATATGCCAGTCAATGAGCCGCTAGTGCTCCTAATCTCCTTGTTAACCTTTTCTACTGTGGAGAGTTACAGGGAGCCCAAGGGCAGAGAGAAAGGGTTGGCAGCCGTGATAAATTCAATTAACATAGAAAGGAACTAATGTACTTTAAAGCTTATTTCACATTTATAAATTGGGAGATGTTGTGGGATTTCTTGATTTGGTTACAGGTATGGGAGTACAGCTCGGGGACAAAGGACATGGTGGCATTGATTGGGGATTAAATAGAAGACAGACCCAGGCATTGGGTTCAGCCATGTTTACAGTGACATGTGAGGGCGTCATCAAATTTGCACCTGATTATACCGTACATGATCATTCATAAAAGCACTGCTCTTTGTTTGGAGTCAAAGACCGTTATCCACCAGTGTTTTATCATATTTCACAAGTAAAATATGTCTTAGAATTCTGACATTTCAAATGTCATTATGATGACCACAATGCACTCATTAGGCAATAAAGCATGAGAACCCAGGGATTATCGTGTGATAACTCCTGACTGAGGGCTGTTAGGCCAGAGGGAAAGCCAAGGGCCGGGAAACAGTCCTTAGGAGGGAGTTATATCACATGATAATTCTCAGGTTCGAGTGCATTATTGCTTTTATTAAACAGTTGCCAACATATCTAAAAGAAGATTAGCTTTAATGAAAACGTGGTTATTTTAATGAGTAAATTATTTTGTTTTTCATCCTTTCACCAGATGATATAGTCCGGGTAAAAGCCAGTTGTTAGTTCTGAAGTTGATAACGAAACAAGCTGGCTGTTAATTCTATTTTCATATTTCGACCCAGTCATTCATTCAATTAATTAAATGTTGCTATGCAAAAAAAAAACATTTATGTAGCTAGCTAGCAGAGGTTCAATGATGACGAGACAACTTCAAAAAATTATGATTTAATTAAATTATAAATAGGCAACATCCAGCTGATTGTCAAGTCAATAAGATGGTTATGAAGGATAGCTAGGCTGACATTACTTCTCCTTTGCTAACTAGCTAGCCAACACTCAATCACATCAAGCAGCTGAAATGACAGCAAACTACGTCCGTTTTCATTTGTTTTACCTTTGCTTCTATTGCCAATTATTTGGATATATTCATTCTAATCATCCTTATAAATTAATTCGCCTGGACCAGAGAAGCTGTCAGTCTCGGGATTGCAAAAAAACCTGCAACATGTTGCACAAGTCGGCTAGGCACACAGTGAGGCTCATTAACTTCCGCTGTACCAAACCAAATGCTAGGCAATAAGCACGGGGAAATAATGTCGAGATGCTTTTTCCGGGGAGATTGAGTTTATGAATGCTGGGCTACGGGACAGTGGATGCACATTGATACTTGGAATGTACAGTAATTATGGCATTTTGCATAACTAACGGTTATCAACCAATCAGCATCCAAAAGGTACTGTTTTATAATGACATCAAATACAATTTTATTCGTCACATGCTTCACAAACATCCAAATGTACCATTTCATAATGACATCAAATAACATTTTATTTGTCACATGGTTTGTAAACAAAAGTTGTGGACTAACAGTGAAATGCTTACTTACGGGCCCTTCCCAACAACGCAGAAAGAAATAGAAAAGTAAAACACACGTAATAATAAAAATACAATGATTAACAATAACTTGGCTATATAAAAAGGGGTACCAATACAGAGTCTACATTCCATGCTCGTTGAATTGTCATTCCAGAATAATTGGCATTAATATGGAGTTAGTCCCCTCTTTGCTGCTATAAAAGCCTCCACTCTTCTGGGAGGGCTTTCCACTATATGTCGGAACATTGCTGCAAGAGCATTAGTGAGGTCAGGTACTGATGTAGGGCGATTAGGCCTGGCTCGCAGTCGACGTTCCAATTCATCCAAAAGCTGTTGGATGGGGGTTGAGGTCAGAGCTCTGTGCAAGCCAGTCAAGCTCTTCCAGACCGATCTCAACAAACTATCTGTATGGACCTCGCTTTGTGCACAGGGGAATTGTCAAGCTGAAACAGGAAAGAGCCTCCCAAAACTGTTGCCACAAAGTTGGAAGCACAGAATCGTCAAAATGTCATTGTATGCTGTAGCGTTAAGATTACCCTTCACTGGAACTAAGGGGCATCAACCAAACCCAGATTTGTCCGTCAGAATGCCAAATGGATGAAGTGTGATTCATCATTCCAGAGAACACGTTTCCACTGTTCCAGAGTCCAATGGCGGCGAGCTTTAAACCACTCCAGCCGATGCTTGGCATTGCACATGGTGATCATAGGCTTGGGTGCAGCTGCTCGACCATGGAAGCCCAGTTCACGTCAAATAGTTCTCATGCTGACGTCGCTTCCAGAGTCAGTTTGGAACTCGGTAGTGAGTGTTGCAACCGATGACATGCGATTTTTAAGCGCTACACGCTTCAGCAGTCCCATTCTGTGAGCTTTGAGGCCGAGCCGGTTACTCCTAAACGTTTCCACTTCACAATAACAGCACTTACAGTTGAACGGGGCAGCTCTAGCAGGGCAGAGATTTTATGAACTGACTTGTTGGAAAGGTGGCAACCTATGACGGTGCCACTTTGAAGGTCACTGAGCTCTTTAGTAAGGGCATTCTACTGCCCTTGTCTATGGAGATCGAATGGCCATGTGCTCGATTTTAGACACCTGCCAGCAACGGGTGTGGTGGCTGAAATCGCAGAATCCACTAATTTGAAGGGGAGTCCACATAATATCTGATATACTATGCATTCAAAAGTATCTGAATCAGTATAGTGCCTCTTTCCAATGCCTCCCAGCCCCACCATCCCCAAAAATAAATGTAATTATAGATTTTTTTTTAAGATAACTGTCTCGCAATTGAAATTGTTCATGTTCTCTCTGTCACCATCTTGCAGGTGAAAGGATGAGCCAATGAGGCAGAATAGCGCTTCATCACTGGCCAGAGAGAGAAGCCACCTTGCAGCACTCATCCTAGGGAGGATAAAGGGAGACTTGATTGTCTGTTGCCATCAGGGAGACGACGGCAAGGTCAGTACACTAACAAAGAAAAAACAGACTTTCTTTTCCAATTGCCATGATGGGGACGAAGTTTTGTGATTGCTGGTGGCTGGATTAAGCTTAGATGCTGGAGGTGAAGTACTCCACACGTGTGCGTCGGCATATGCAGTTGCCTTGTTCATGATAAGATGAAAGCCTGCTGTGATTCTCTATACCCTCTTTAGAAAAACAATATTGCCTTCCCACCCTCTCCAACTTTCCCTTCTGCCTCAAGATGATCAATCATAAATCAGCTAAGTGAAAGCAATATAGCGTCAGATCATTGATCACTTATTATAGGATAGGGATGGTGCCCAATTGTCATTAAATGTCCAGGAAAGGGTTAAATCCCGCTGTATGAGGCAGCACGTTTGCGGCGGATTCTGCAGCCAAGGTTCCAGCAAAGTTAAGTCCAAACCCAGCAGGAAGTATTTGGATTTTAATTGCTTCCCCATAGATTGCCGCCGCCGCACAGAGAAACTAGGTTAACCTGTCTAGGACTGGGGTTCCCCTCGCCAACGAAATTGCAGGGCGCCAAATTCAATCAGAAATCTCATAATTTAAATTTCTCAAACATGCAAGTATTAGACACCATTTTAAAGATACAATTCTCGTTAATCCAACCACAGTGTCCGATTTCAAAAAAGCTTTTCGGCAAAAGCAGAACATATCATTATGTTAGGTCAGCAACTAGTCACAGAAAGCATACAGCGATTTTCCAACCAAAGAGAGGAGTCACAAAAAGCAGAAATATTGATAAAATGAATCACTAACCTTTAAAATTCTTCATCAGATGTCACTCCCGGGACAACATGTTCCACAATACATGTATGTTTTGTTCGATCAAGTTCATATTATGTCCAAAAACCTCATTTGAAATTGGTGCGTTATGTTCAGAAATGCATTGTCTCAAACAAACATCTGGTGAAAATGCAGCGAGCCACATCAAATTACAGAAATATTCATCATAAACATTGATCTAAGATACAAGTGTTATACATACAATTATAGATAAACTTCTCCTTAATGCAACCGCTGTGTCAGATTTCAAAAAAACTTTACGGTAAAAGCACACCATGCAATAATGTTAGGACAGCGCCTAGCCACAGAAAAACAGACATTTTTCAACCAAGGAAAGGTGTCATAAAACTCAGAAATAGCATTATAAATATTCACTTACCTTTGATCTTCATCGGAATGCACTCCCAAGAATCCCAGTTCCACAATAAATGTTTGTTTTGTTCGATAAAGTCCATAATTTATATCCAAATACCTCCCTTTTTGTTCACGCGTTTAGTTCACAAATCCAAATTCACAAGGCGCAGGCACTTAGTCCAGACAAAGTCACAACAGTTCCATTACAGTTCGTAGAAACATGTCAAACGATGTATAATCAATCTTTACGTTATCATAAATCTTCAATAATATACCGACCGTACAATTCCTTTGTCTTTAGAAATGAAAGGGAACGCAGCTCGCTCTCACGGCCGCACGCGTGACTTTGCGCATGGCATTCTGCCAGACCCCTGATTCAAACAGGTCTTATTCGTCCCCCCTTCATAGTAGAAGCCTGAAACAAGGTTCTAAAGACTGTTGACATCTAGTGGAAGCCTTAGGAAGTGCAATATGACCCCATAGACACTATATTGGATAGGCAGTGACTTAAACTACAAACCTCAGATTTCCCACTTCCTGAGTTCTGTTATACTCACAAACATCATTCAAACAGTTTTAGAAACTTCAGAGTGTTTTCCATCCAAATATACTAATAATATGCATATTCTAGCTTCTGGGCCTGAGTAGCAGGCAGTTTACTCTGGGCACCTTATTCATGCAAGCTACTCAATACTGCCCCCCAGTCCCAAAGAAGATAAAGCAAAGCAGTGCGACACAAACAACAACAGAGTTACACATGGAAAAAACAGCATACAGTCAATAACACAATAGAAAAAAAGAAAGTCTATATACAGTGTGTGCAAATGGCGTGAGGAGGTAAGGCAATAAATAGACCATAGTAGCGAAGTAATTACAATTTAGCAGATTAAACGAGTGATAGATCAAATCAATCAATTTTATAGTCACATACACATGGTTAGCAGATGTTAATGCGAGTGTAGCGAAATGCTTGTGCTTCTAGTTCCGACAATGCAGTAATAACCAACAAGTAATCTACCCTAACAATTCCACAACTACTACCTTATACACACACACAAGTGTAAAGGGATAAAGAATATGTACATAAAGATATATGAATGAGTGGTGGTACAGAACGGCATGGCAAGATGCAGTAGATGGTATAGAGTACGGTATATACATATGAGATGAGTACTGTAGGGTATGTAAACATAAAGTGGCATAGTTTAAAGTGGCTAGTGGTACATGTATTACATAAAGATGGCAAGATGCGTAGATGATATAGAGTACAGTATATACATATGAGATGGGTAATGTAGGGTATGTAAACATTATATTAAGTGGCATTGTTTAAAGTGGCTAGTGGTACATTTTTACATAATTTCCATCAATTCCCATTTTTAAAGTGGCTGGAGTTGAGTCAGTATGTTGGCAGCGGCCGCTAAATGTTAGTGGTGGCTGTTTAACAGTCTGATGGCCTTGAGATAGAAGCTGTTTTTCCAGTCTCTCGGTCCCTGCTTTGATGCACCTGTACTGACCTCGCCTTCTGGATGATAGCGGGGTGAACAGGCAGTGGCTTGGGTGGTTGTTGTCCTTGATGATCTTTATGGCCTTCCTGTGACATCGGGTGGTGTAGGTGTCCTGGAGGGCAGGTAGTTTGCCCCCGGTGATGCGTTTGCAGACCTCACTACCCTCTGGAGAGCCTTACGGTTGTGGGCGGAGCAGTTGCCGTACCAGGCGGTGATACAGCCCGACAGGATGCTCTCGATTGTGCATCTGTAGAAGTTTGTGAGTGCTTTTGGTGACAAGCTGAATTTCTTCAGCCTCCTGAGGTTGAAGAGGCGCTGCTGCGCCTTCTTCACAACGCTGTATGTGTGGGTGGACCAATTCAGTTTGTCCGTGATGTGTACACCGAGGAACTTAAAACTTTCCACCTTCTCCACTACTGACCCGTCGTGTGGATAGGGGGGTGCTCCCTCTGCTGTTTCCTGAAGTCCACAATCATCTCCTTTGTTTTGTTGACGTTGAGTGTGAGGTTTATTCCTGACACCACACTCCGAGGGCCCTCACCTCCTCCCTGTAGGCCGTCTCGTCGTTGTTGGTAATCAAGCCTACCACTGTAGTGTCATCCGCAAACTTGATGATTGAGTTGGAGGCGTGCATGGCCACGCAGTCGTGGGTGAACAGGGAGTACAGGAGAGGGCTCAGAACGCACCCTTGTGGGCCCAGTGTTGAGGATCAGCGGGGTGGAGATGTTGTTACCTACCCTCACCACCTTGGGGCGGCCCGTCTGGAAGTCCAGTACCCAGTTGCACAGGGCGGGGTCGAGACCCAGGGTCTCGAGCTTGATGACGAGTTTGGAGGGTACTATGGTGTTAAATGCTGAGCTGTAATCGATGAACAGCATCTCACATGGGTATTCCTCTTGTCCAGATGGGTTAGGGCAGTGTGCAGTGTGGTTGCGATTGCGTCGTCTGTGGACCTATTGGGTCGGTAAGCAAATTGGAGTGGGTCTAGGGTGTCCGGTAGGGTGGAGGTGATATGGTCCTTGACTAGTCTCTCAAAGCACTTCATGATGACGGAAGTGAGTGCTACGGGGCGGTAGTCGTTTAGCTCAGTTACCTTAGCTTTCTTGGGAACAGGAACAATGGTGGCCCTCTTGAAGCATGTGGGAACAGCAGACTGGGATAAGGATTGATTGAATATGTCCGTAAACACACCAGCCAGCTGGTCTGCGCATGCTCTGAGGACGCGGCTGGGAATGCCGTCTGGGCCTGCAGCCTTGCGAGGGTTAACACGTTTAAATGTTTTACTCACCTCGGCTGCAGTGAAGGAGAGCCCGCAGGTTTTGGTAGGGGGCCGTGTCAGTGGCACTGTATTGTCCTCAAAGCGGGCAAAAAGGTTGTTTAGCCTTGTCTGGGAGCAAGACATCCTGGTCCGCGACGGGGCTGGTTTCTTTTTGTAATCCGTGATTGACTGTAGACCCTGCCACATACCTCTTGTGTCTGAGCTGTTGAATTGCGACTCGATTTTGTCTCTGTACTGGGACTTAGCCTGTTTGATTGCCTTGCGGAGAGAATAGCTACACTGTTTGTATTCGGTCATGCTTCCGGTCACCTTGCCCTGGTTAAAGCAGTGGTTCGCGCTTTCAGTTTCACGCGAATGCTGCCGTCAATCCACGGTTTCTGGTTTGGGAATGTTTTAATCGTTGCTGTGGGTACGACATCGTCAATGCACTTCCTAATGAACTCGCTCACCGAATCAGCATATTCGTCAATATTGTTGTTGGACGCAATGCGGAACATATTCCAATCCGCGTGATCGAAGCAGTCTTGAAGCGTGGATTCAGATTGGTCGGACCAGCGTTGAACAGACCTGAGCGCGGGAGCTTGTTGTTTTAGTTTCTGTTTGTAGGCTGGAATCAACAAAATGGAGTCGTGGTCAGCTTTTCCGAAAGGGGGGCGGGGGAGGGCCTTATATGCGTCGCGGAAATTAGTATAACAATGATCTAGGGTTTTTCCAGCCCTGGTAGCACAATCGATATGCTGATAGAATTTAGGGAGTTTTGTTTTTAGATTAGCCTTGTTAAAATCCCCAGCTACGATGAATGCAGCCTCAGGGTGTGTGGTTTCCAGTTTACAAAGAGTCAGATAAAGTTCGTTCAGGGCCATCGATGTGTCTGCTTGGGGGGAATATATACGGCTGTGATTATGATTGAAGAGAATTCCCTTGGTAGATAATGCGGTCGACATTTGATTGTGAGGAGTTCTAGATCAGGTGAACAGAATGACTTGAGTTCCTGTGTGTTGTTATGATGATCACACCACGTCTCGTTAATCATAAGGCATACCCCCCCGCCCCTCTTCTTACCAGAAAGATGTTTGTTTCTGTCGGCGCGATGCATGAAGAAACCAGCTGGCTGCACCGACTCCGTTAGCGTCTCTTGAGTTAGCCATGTTTCCGTGAAGCAGAGCACGTTGCAATCCCTGATGTCTCTCTGGAATGCTACCCGTGCTCGGATTTCATCAACCTTATTGTCAGAGACTGGACATTGGCGAGTAGTATGCTAGGGAGTGGAGCGCGATGTGCCCGTCTCCGAAGCCTGACCACGAGACCGCCTCGTTTGCCCCTTTTACGGCGTCGCACAGGGTCGCCGGCTGGGATCAGATCCATTGTATTGGGTGGAAGGCAAAACACTGGATCCGTTTCGGGAAAGTCATATTCCTGGTAGGAACGATGATGAGTTGACGTTAATCGTATATTCAGTAGTTCCTCCCGACTGTATGTAATGAAACCTAAGATTACCTGGGGTACCGATGTAAGAAATAACACATAAAAAAACAAAATACTGCATATTTTCCAAGGAACGCGAAGCGAGGCGGCCATCTCTTTTCGGCGCCGGAAGATGAGCAGATGATGATGTGCAAGTAGTGATACTGGTGTGCAAAAGAGCAGAAAAGTAAATAAAAACAATATGGGGATGAGGTAGGTAGATTGGGTGGGCTATTTACAGATGGACTATGTACTTTTCTGTTCTATGTACAGCTGCAGCGATCGGTTAGCTGATGTTTAAAAAGTTAGTGAGGGAAATTTCAGTCTCCAGCTTCAGCGATTTTTGCAATTCGTTCCAGTCACTGGCAGCAGAGAACTGGAAGGAAAGGCGGCCAAAGGAGGTGTTGGCTTTGGGGATGACCAGTGAGATATACCTGCTGGAGCACGTGTTCCAGCAGAAGTTTTTAAAAAAGGGTTCCAAGGGGGTTCTTTGGCTGTCCCCATAACCCTTTTTGGTTCCAGGTAGAACCCTCTGTGGAAAGGATTCTACATTGGGAGGGGGTTCTACTAGCTAACATATGGAATTGTTGTATCATTTAGCTATTTCATTTTGAATTTTAGGACCCCTGTAGGTATATTATACTGAACAAAAATATAAACCCAACATGCAACAATTTTGGACATTTGTGGCAGTTTATGGTAGAGAAATTGACATTACATTCTTTGGCAACAGCTCTGGTTGACATTCCCTCAGTCAGCTTGCCAATTTTATTTATTTATTTTTCCGTTATTTTACCAGGTAAGTTGACTGAGAACACGTTCTCATTTGCAGCAACGACCTGGGGAATAGTTACAGGGGAGGGGAGGGGGATGAATGAGCCAATTGTAAATTGTACACTCCCTCAACTTGAGACATCTGTGACATTGTGTTGTGTGACAAAACTGCACATTTTAAAGTGGCCTTTTATTTTTTGGTTGGTTGGTAAAATCTTGAATTTGGCCTTTACTACTGTAGCCCGTAGAAACACATTGAATAGCACATTCATGAATGGCAAAACAGAGAGTCTAACAAAATAATAAGGAATAAGGTTTTGAAGTGTTTGTCCTATATCTAGAAGATATAAGAATGCTCAGGAAATACAGTACCAGTCAAAAGTTTGGACACCTCATTCAAGTATTTTAATTTGTACATTGTAGAATAATAGTGAAGACATCAAAACTATGAAATAACTAACGGTTTTGACTTGAGGTTATTGTTTGTAGGGGTGCCAGGTAGGTTATGCCTACCAGAGAAAACATTGATTCCTCCATTTGGTTTGGGAAGGAATGAGTCCCGTCTTGTCCGTCAAGTCTACACCAATACAAAAGGACTCAGGCAGTTTCACTTTTCATAACCCCTTAAAACATTGTAAATAACTTAGAAACAAATGTGTTATTTTGTGTGGATTGTATTAGCAACATAAATGATCACATAATATAACAATGAGCTCTGGTTCCTCCAGAAAGGTCCCGTACCACGGGCCTAAAAGAGTCCAGCCCGGTAAAGGAGTTCAGGGAACTCAAGTGACCTTAGTCACGCAATGTTTGTTCGTTCATAAAGTGTAGCGTTAACCCAGTCTCAATCATACAATCAAAATATCAAACTCTTTTACCACACAACCATAAAGAATATCAAATCTCAATACGTCTTCAACTACAACTGACCACATAAATCATCACGGTATACATCACACTAAAACAAATTAAATACCGTATGCAAAAGGTTGTAGGCGGTCAGTCAGACAATCCAACAGATCTCCAGCAGAGAAAGGCCATGAAGAACCAGCAGACACCAACTGAGATATGTAGTCAAAAGGAAGCAATGAGTGGATCAGATCCTGGTTGATCTTCAGACAAGGCTACAAAGCACACTTTTAAATACAACAGAACAAACGTCGTAAAGAAGCTTCGGAACTAAGGGTTGAACACATCCTCATTCACACCACCGTCACAAACCCCGCTTTTACGCAGCTGATGCTGGCTATTTAATTGGGAATTAAAGGGGAAGTGCCCTATTGGAAGGAGAAGCACTGAGACGGTTCAGACAAATTCAGGGCCGTCACATAACACATATGGAATCATGTACTAACAACAAGTGTTAAACAAATCAACATACACTACCGTTCAAAAGTTTGGGGTCTCTTAGAAATGTCCTTGTTTTTTAAAGAAAAGCAATTTTTTTGTCCATTGGTAATGTTGTAAATGACTATTGTAGCTGGAAACAGCAGATATTTTATGGAATATCTACATAGGCGTACAAAGGCCCAACTGGCAGCTTCATTAAATAGTACCGGCAAAACACCAGTCTCAACGTCAACAGTGAGAGGCGACTCCGGGATGCTGGCCTTCTAGGCAGAGTTGCAAAGAAAAAGACATATCTCAGACTGGCCAATAAAAAGAAAACACACCTACTCATTTAAGGGTTTTTCTTTATTTTTATTATTTTCTACATTGTAGAATAATAGTCAAGACATTCAAATTATGAAATAACACATATGGATTCATTCAGAAAAAATTGTTAAACAAATCAAACATATTTAATATTTTCTATTCTTCAAAGTAGCCACCCTTTGCCTGGATGACAGCTTTGCACACACTTGGTGTTCTCTCAACCAGCTTCACCTGGAATGTTTTTCCAGCAGTCTTGAAGGAGTTCTCACATATGCTGAGCGCTTGTTGGCTGCTTTTCCTTCACTCTGCGGTCCAACTCATCCCAAACAGTCTCAATTGGGTTGAGGTCGGGTGATTGTGGAGGCCAGGTCATCTGATGCAGCACTCCATCACTCTCCTTCTTTGTCAAATAGCCCTTACACAGCCTGGAGGTGTGTTGGGTCATTGTCCTGTTGAAAAACAAATGATAGTCCCACTAAGCGCAAACCAGATGGGATGTCATATAGCTGCAGAGTGATGTGGTATCCATGCTGGTTACGTGTGCCTTGAATTCTAAATAAATCACAGACAGTGTCACCAGCAAAGCACCCCCACACCATCACACCTCCTCCTCCCTGCTTCACGGTGGGAACCACATATGCGGAGATCATCCATTCACCTACTCTGCGTCTCACAAAGACACGGTGGTCATCAGACCAAAGGACAGATTTCCACCGGTCTGTCCATTGCTCATATGTCTTGGCCTAAGCAAGTCTCTTCTTATTATTGGTGTCCTTTAGTAGTGGTTTCTTTGCAGCAATTTGACCATTAAGGCCTGATTCAGTTAGTTTCCTCTGAACAGTTGATGTTGAGATGTGTCTGTTACTTGAAGCATTTATTTGGGCTGCAATTTCTGAGGCTGGTAACTCTTATTAAGTTATCCTCTGCTGCAGAGGTAACTCTTGGTCTTCCTTTCCTATGTTGGTCCTCATGAGAGCCAGTTTCAGTTGCACTTGATGGTTTTTGCAACTGCACTTGAAGAAACTTTCAAAGTTCTTGAAATGTTCCGTATTCACTGACATTCATGTCTTAAAGTAATGACGGACTGCCGTTTCTCTTTGCTTATTTGAACTGTTCTTGCCATAATATGGACTTGGTCTTTTAGCAAATAAGGCTATGTTCTCTATACCACCCCTGCCTTGTCACAATACAATTGGTTGGCTCAAACGCATTAAGAAGGAAAGAAATTCCACAAATTGATTTTTACCTCATGAAGCTGGTTGAGAGAATGCCAAGAGTGTGCAAAGCTGTCATCAACGCAAAGGGTGGCAACTTTGAAGAATCTCAAATATGAAATATTTTTTTGTTTTAATGTCTTCACTATTATTTTACAATGTAGAAAATAGTAACAATTAAGAAAAACCCTTGAATGAGTACGTGTGTCCAAACTTTTGACTGGTACTGTACATATTTAACCCCTTTTAATAATTTCCATACTTCCATTCGTTTTTTTAACCAGTCCCGGGTTACCTTCAGACGAGTCCCGTTACACTTGTGTGGATCGTAAAGCAAAACGGAGAACATTATCGTGGCATCATATTAGTTTGTAGCCAAAACCGTTTGGATGCTACAGATGTTTTCGTGAAAAGACAGATTTTTGGATGTCTCCTGGTCTGACAAACAGTGCTCTAGCTTTCCACAGCAGATGCGGAAGGCGGATGCGGTAGATTGAGACACAGCACGTACAAAAAAAGTGTATGCTTAAACATACACTTTTGTTGGGGATTGTTTTATTATTACGGGTGCATTAGTTGACTCTTGAGGACTAATGTTGAATTGCCCATATCTCCTTGCAAGGTTGCAGATGTTCTAATTTAATTTAGATCATGTATTTTCACATGACTTTGAACAGCAGGTGTTGGTGGTGTAGGATATGAACGGCGAACATTGTTTTTGCATTACTTTTCCGTTTCAGTTTGTTGTCACATTGGAATATTTATGATTTACTACTGTATTGCAAAGATATTGCATTTTACAAAGATTGCCCTTGATGAAGATATTGCCTCTAACTAATGAAATTGCACGGCTTCTTTTTAATTCAAGGTTAGAATAAAAGTAAGTGAACCAGTCTTTAGGGCTACTTGCTATATCTGCAAGTGAATATATACATGCACAGTGTCTAAATTAAACACAACAGAAACTACATACCATAGCATATGCTTTTAAGTGGATTGTTTCCCACCTTATAAATGAATATCAAAAACGTTTATGAATGTGAATATTGATGAACGCACCCAAAACATGGAGACATATGATGATACTTCATGCACATATTCATAATAAATGCATGGGGAGATGGCGGTGCCGCAACTATGCTCCTGTTTCAAATCATCAGTGAATATCAACAATGTAACAAGTCAATAATTTAGATAAGTTCTATTCGACCAGCAACCCATAGAGAAAATGGGAATTGCTTGTGCTATATTTATACCTACAGAACAGGGTCCCTGGCCCACATCCATAATGCATCCTTGTATTCTGGAGAAGTAGTGGAAAAAATAGCTGAAGACGATGAATAAAATACGAAGAAAACAATAAAACAATGGGAGAAATCCACATCCCTCCATAATAATAGTACTGGTTTTTACTTTACTGTGTGGTAGATAAATTACTAGGTATATGGAAAGAAATGGCATGGGAATTACATATAGATAACATGTTTGTTTCTTAATGATTCATTCAAACAAGCAGCAGTATATTGTTTACTATTTCATCGTCTTCTTCAATGGCAGGTTGTTGGCATACAATATTCTCAGGCATTAGGTTGGGTGCTGGTGTGCCTGGATTCACTAAAAGTTATCACTGTCCAAGTTGACTACAAATACAACTTGAGATCTTTCAGCTCCCCCTCTTGTAGACTGAAGCTGGCATCAATTGTACAGTGCTAGTGTACCGGTAACTGACAGATTTACTTCACCGTGATTGACTGTTCCCGCTCTCATTCTCACTTCCCACACCCTGACTGTCAAGAAAGTAGCTAATTGGGTGTATGATGATATCAATGGAAATGGTGATATAACAGAGGTGGAATACTAAAAAGATGTAGGCCTACTCACTCTCTATGAACAACAAACATTCACATACAGGCACAGAGAGATACTATGCACATTGACAACAGAGAAACGGTGCTACTGAGGTCCTTATGTGATATCCTGATGATGGAACTGCTGTGCGCCATCACCATCAATCTTTGGGGTGCCGTAACGTCATGGGAAATCATTAGTAGTTTGAGTTCCATTGCACATGAAGCTAGTGCTGTTTAAATGGCATAGTTCTCCCTCCCTTCACTGGAGTTGTCACGAATCTGACAGCTTTTACCCATACAATCATGCCAGATCAGCGATCAAGTTGAGAAATGATTTTTAAGGTATTAGGAGGGGTGCGGCATATAGCTGATAGGCTCAACTAAAGCAGAGTTGGCGAGAGCACGGGCACACTTCCAAGTGATTTGATCTGGGTTGGGTTGGAGCCAGCTACCTGTGCAACCAAGCCTTCTGGATGTTTATGAACTTGCCTCCCAACTGTCTTTGAGGGAGATACAGATTTACAATGGCCTCATCAGTACTGAAGCTATTTTTTTTATCTATCCCCCCGGGGTACCTGCTTGGCCCTCTGATCGCCCGTCTTTCATGTGTTCACCTACTTGCATCATCACCTCCATCTATTATCAGAGTTGTTGGATGGAGGCACTGATGAGTTATGAAGAGACAGTAGCTAGTGCCTCGGTCCAATGTTGTATGTGTAGACACGTGGTTAGCAATATCATTTTCTCATCATTTAGACAGTCTTCTTTTTTATGTGGTGTGGGCAGCAGGGAGAATAGGGTCAAACAGACCTAATGCAGTGTCATCAGAGAGAACAGTCGCATCATACATTATCAACACTCTTGTGAAGCCTCTAACTCTGGGAAACCTGTGGGTCCTGGTTAACATTTCAACATTACCTACGTTGTACCTGTTCGTCTCAGACTGTCCTAATGCTCCAAATCTGATTCACTGTGATTGATATGCTGTACAGTATTCATGAGAGAGAGAGAGAGAGAGAGAGAGTAGAGTAGAAAAACGATTCTTGGCTAATTATGTAGCAAAATCATGAAATGTGATGATCATTAAAACATTTCATTTTCCAAAGTAACGGCTCATCAACCTTTGTTTTTCCCCTATGTGGACTCGACTCATTTGTCTGCTGTCTGCTGACTCATTTAAAATTTGGAAAAAGGGAAAAATTCTCGGTGAGGTTAATTTCATAGCAGAGGAATTTTAAGAAAAAGAGGTGCTGAAAAGGTGACACCATTTACCACTGACACCCCAAGTTGAATATCACTGCGGATAGCAGCTCATAATTGCAATTCGGGTCACAGAGGAAATCATCCTTTGCCCAAGAGTACATCCTATCAAACTTGGCAAAAGAGAGCAAAAATGAGATCCCAAGGTCTGGCTGTTACCCAGCACTATAGAGTTCCACAAAGTTTACTTGAAGTGAAATGTGAGAGAAAGATTTGGATTTTCTTTTTTCCTGGGTAGGATAAGCTTTGTTCTGTTTTTATATGTTAAGGTCAAATTTGATTAATTGAACGTTACTGGAAATGACTTTATATTGCTGGGAAATGTATAACAGACTTTCAGAATTACTTTGCAATATTTATTTTCTGTAGCATGTTGTTGACCTTTTTTTATTTGTTTGACCCTGTGAATTCCCTCTAGAATCTAGACCTTGTATTCCTTATTAGGATTCTGTAACGGGTGTCGTCTTCCTCCTCCTCGGACGAGGAGAGGAGAGAAGGATCGGTAGACCAATGCGCAGCGAGGTGTGATGACATAATGATTTATTAAATAAACAAAACAGACAAAGACGAAAACGAACTATACTTGATATAACTAACAAAACGATGTAGACAGACCTGAACAAACGAACTTACATATACACGAAGCACGCTGACACAGGAACAGACTACATAAACGAAATAACACGCCGAAACAATCCCGTGTGGTGCGCAGACACAAACACAGGAGACAATCACCCACACCCAACCAGTGAGAACAACCTACCTTAATATGACTCTCAATTAGAGGAAAACGCAAAACACCTGCCTCTAATTAAGAGCCATACCAGGCAACCCAAAACCAACATAGAAACAGCAAACATAGACTGCCCACCCAAAACTCACGCCCTGACCATCACACACATACAAAACAACAGAAAACAGGTCAGGAACGTGACAGAACCCCCCCCTCAAGGTGCGAACCCGGGCGCACCAGCACAAAGTCCAGGGGAGGGTCTGGGTGGGCATCTGACCACGGTGGTGGCTCAGGCTCCGGACGCTGCCCCACCCACCACATAGTCACTCCCCGCTTCTGTATCCCCCTCCCAATGACCACCCTCCAACTAAAACCACCTAAATGAAGGGGCAGCACCGGATAAGGGCAGCACCGGGATAAGGGGCAGCACCGGCTGAGGGACGGCAGCTCCGGGCTGAGGGACTCTGGCAGGTCCTGGCTGAGGGACTCTGGCAGGTCCTGGCTGAGGACTCTGGCAGTCTGCTGAGGGACTCTGGCAGGTCCTGCTGAGGACTCTGGCAAGGTCCTGGCTGAGGACTCTGGCAGGTCCTGGCTGAGGGAACTCTGGCAGGTCCTGGCTGAGGGGCCTCTGGCAGGTCCTGGCTGGACGGCTCTGCAGGTCCTGGCTGACGGCTCTGCAGGTCTGCTGGACGGCTCTGGCAGGTCTGGCGGACGGCTCTGGCTGTCCTGGCTGGACGGCACTGGCTGATCGGTCTGGCGGAAGGCTCTGGTGACGGTCTGGCGAAGCTCTGGCTGATCCGGTCTGGCGGAAGCTCTGGCTGATCCGGTCTGGCGGAAGGCTCTGGCTGATTCGGTCTGGCGAAGCTCTGGCTGATCCGGTCTGGCGGAAGGCCTCTGGCTGATCCGTCTGGCGGAAGGCTCTGCTGATCCGGTCTGGCGGAAGGCTCTGTAGGCTCTTGGCAGACGGGCGGCTTTGCAGCTCATGGCAACGGGCAGCTTTGCAGGCTCATGGCAGACGGGCAGTTCAGGCGCCGTTGGGCAGACGGGCAGTTCAGGCGCCGCTGGGCAGACGGGCAGTTCAGGTGCCGCTGGGCAGACGGGCAGTTCAGGCGCCGCTGGGCAGACGGCAGTTCGGCGCCGCTGGCAGACGGGCAGTTCTGTAGGGAGGAGACGGAGAGACAGCCTGGTGCGTGGTATAGGCACTGGCTGCGCTGGAGAGGAGGAAAAGCTCTGACAGCGCTGGACAGGTGGGAGCAGCTGGAGAGAGAACCCGGAGAGACAGCCTGGTGCGGGGGCTGCCACCGGTGGACTGGTACTTGGAGGTGACCGGGTATACCGGACCGTGAAGGAGGACACGTGCTCTTGAGCACCAAGCCTCCCCAACCTTACCAGGTTGATGGTCCCCGTAGCCCTGCCAGTGCGGCGAGGTGGAATAACCCGCACTGGGCTATGCAGGCGAACCGGGACACCACTGTAAGGCTGGTGCCATGTATGCCGGCCACGAGGCAGGCCAGATACGTTGGCCGGCTTCATGACATCCGGCTCGATGCCAACCTAGCCCTCCCAGTGCGGCAAGGTGGAATAGCCCGCACTGGCTAAGCACGCGTACTGGGGACACCGTGCGCTCCACGCATAACACGGTGTCTGACCAGTACGACGCCCTCTCACTCCA